>NC_061513.1:309085050-309231846 GCF_022539505.1 Lolium rigidum
GCTAACAAATAGGTAATGACTAAACAACTGAATCATATAGCAAAAACTTTTCATGAATAGTACTTTCAAGACAAGCATCAAAAAGTCTTGCATAAGAGTTAACTCATAAAGCAATAGATTCTTAATAGAAGGTTTTGGAAGCAACACAAAGGAAGATTTAAGTTTCAGCAATTGCTTTCAACTTTCAACATGTATATCTCATGGATAATTGTCAATACAAAGTAATATGATGAGTGCAAATAAGCAAGTATGTAAGAATCAATGCACAAAGTTGACACAAGTGTTTGCTTCTAAGATAGAAAGAAGTAGGTAAACTGACTCAACATAAAGTAAAAGAAAGACCCTTCGAACAGGGAAGCAGGGATTAAATCATGTGCTAGAGCTTTTCAAGTTTTGAAATCATAAAGAGAGCATAAAAGTAAAGTTTTGAGAGGTGTTTGTTGTTGTCAACGAATGGTAGTGGGCACTCTAACCCCCTTGTCAAACAGACTTTCAAAGAGCGGCTCCCACGAAGGACGTTATCTCTACAAGCAAGGTAGATCATCCCTCTTCTCTTTTGTTTACACATGTACTTTAGTTTTATTTATAGATGACACTCCTCCCAACCTTTTGCTTTCACAAGCCATGGCTAACCGAATCCTCGGGTGCCTTCCAACATTTCACATACCATGGAGGAGTGTCTATTTGCAAAATTAAGTTGCTTACCTGATAAATCGGGGCAAAACATGTGAAGAGAATTATTAATGAAAGTTAATTAATTGGGGATGGGAACCCGTTGCCGGCTCTTTTTGCAAAATTATTGGATAAGCGGATGTGCCACTAGTCCATTGGTGAAAGTCTGCCCAACAAGATTGAAAGATAAAACACCACATACTTCCTCATGAGCTATAAAACATTGACACAAATAAGGAGTAATAAAGTTTTGAATTGTTTAAAGGTAGCACATGAAGTATTTACTTGGAATGGCGAGAAAAATACCACATAGTAGGTAGTTATGGTGGACACAAATGGCATAGGTTTTGGCTCAAGGTTTTGGATGCACGAGGAAGCATTCCCTCTCAGTACAAGGCTTTGGCTAGCAAGGTTGTTTGAAGCAAACACAAGTATAAGCAGCTGACAAAACTTACATAAGAACATATTGCAAGCATTAAAGACTACACTGTCTTCCTTGTTGCTCAAACACTTTTACGCAAGCATTATAAGACTCTACACTGTCTTCCTTGTTGCTCAAACACTTTTACCGAGAAAATATCTAGACCTTAGAGAGACCAATCATGCAAACCAAATTTCAACAAGCTCTACGGTAGTTCTCCACTAATAGGTTTAAACTACATGATGCAAGAGCTTAAACATGATCTACTTGAGAGCTCAAAACAATTGCCAAGTATCAAATTATTCAAGACAATATACCAACTACCTCATGAAGCATTTTCTGTTTCCAACCAAATAGCAAGAAACTCTCAAAACAAATATAAGTGAAGTAAGAGAGTACTTTCTATAAAATAACTAATAGCTATGAACAAGAGATACATGAAAACCAAGAGCTAGAAGCTACACAGTGCGAAAACTGAATACTCAACAAATATAAGTGAAGAATAGGAGTATTCAAATGAAAAAGCGGAGCGTGTCTCTCTCCCAAACAAGATAGATAGGATCCAATTTATTTAGAGAACTAAGATAACAAAACGAAAATAAAAGCACACAGACGCTTCAAGTAAAGCACATAAGATGTGATGGAATTAAAATATAGTTTCACTAGAGGTGACCTGATAAGTTGTTGATGAAGAAGGGGATGCCTTAGGCATCCCCAAGCTTAGACGCTTGAGTCTTCTCGAAATATGCAGGGATGAACCACGGGGCATCCCCAAGCTTAGACTTTTCACTCTTCTTGATCATATTATATCATCCTCCTCTCTTGATCCTTGAAAACTTCCTTCACACCAAACTCAAAGCAATCTCATTAGAGGGTTAGTGCATAATCAAAAATTCACATGTTCATCAAGGACACAATCATTCCCAACACTTCTGGACATTACCCAAGGTTAGTGAAATTTAATGGAGCAAAGAAACCCACTCAAACACAGTAAAAGAGGCAATGCAAAATAAAAGGCAGAATCTGTCAAAACAGAACAGTCCGTGAAGACGAATTTTTTCGAGGCACTTAACATGCTTAGATGGAAAAGCTCCAGTTGAATGAAAGTTGCGTACATATCTGAGGATTACTCATGAATTGTTTCAAGATTTTTAGATTTTTCTACAGAGAGAACAACTCAAATTCGTGACAGCTAAAAATCTGTTCCTGCGCAGAAATCCAAATCTAGTATCAACTTTCTATCAAAGACTTTACTTCGCACAAAAATGAAATAAACATGATAAGGAGAGGTTGCTACAGTAGTAACAACTTCCAAGACACAACAAAACAGTAGCAAAATAAAAACATGGGTTATCTCCCAAGAAGTGCTTTCTTTATAGCCATTAAGATGGGCTCGGTAATTTTAATGATGCTCTCGCAAGAAATAAGAGTTGAAGCAAAAGAGAGCATCAAAAGCAAATAAGAAACACTTTTAAGTCTAACCCACTTCCTATGAAAAGGAATCTTGTAAATAAACAAGTCATGTAAGCATAATGCAATAAGCATAGGAGAACAAGACAAGCGCAACTTCAAGATTTTCGGCAAAAGAGAGGTGTTTTAGTAACATGAAAATCCCTACAACCATATTGTCCTCTCTCATAAGGATTTTCAGTAGCATCATGAACAAACTCAACAATATAACTATCACATGAAACATTCTTATCATGAGCTACATGCATAAAATTATTACTCTCCACATAAGCATAGTCATTACTATTAATTGTAGTGGGAGCAAATTCAATAAAATAGCTATCATTATTATTCTCATCACCATAATCGTCATATATAGGAGGCATATTGTAATCATAATTAATTTTCTCCTCAATAGTAGGTGGACTGAAAATATGATAGTCATCATTGTAATCATCATATATAGGAGGTAAAGTATCATCAAAGTAAATTTTCTTCTCCATGCTTGGGGGACTAAAAATATCATGCTCATCAAAACCAGCTTCCCCAAGCTTAGAATTTTCCATAGCATTAGCAACAATGGTGTTCAAAGCATTCATACTAATAACATTGCCATTAGCATGCATATAAAGTTCCATAGGGTTTTTAATTTTCTCTTCAAACACCTCATGTCCTAACTCAAGATAAATACTATAAAGATCTCTAATATTTTTGTTGTTTTCCATTAAGCCTAACTAGTGAAATAAAAACAAGAAACAAAAAGATATAATTGCAGAATCTAAAGGAAATAGCTTCGAGCACTCACACACCGCAACGAGTGCTAGGAAATAGCTTAGTAGTCGGAGGATGTGAATACCTTTTACCTTACCTCCCAGACAACGGCGCCAGGAAAATAGCTTGATGTCTACGCACGCTTCTATTCCTGTAGACAATGTTGGGCCTCCAAGAGCAGAGGTTTGTAGAACAGCAGCAAGTTTTCCTTAAGTGAATCACCCAAGGTTTATCGAACTCAGGGAGGTAGAGGTCAAAGATATGCCTCTCAAGCAACCTTGCAATTAAGATACAAGAAGTCTCTTGTGTCCCCAACACACCTAATACACTTGTCAGATGTATAGGTGAACTAGTTCGGCGAAGAGATAGTGAAATACAAGTAATATGGATGATTATAAGTAGTAATTGCAATCTGAAATAAAAATGGCAGCAAGCGAACATGTAGCAGAACTTGTTGGAAACGGTGTTTCAATGCTTAGAAACAAGGCCTAGGGATCATACTTTCACTAGTGGACACTCTCAACAATGATTACATAATTGATAAAATAAATGCTACTCTCAAACACTCTCTTGTTGGATAACAAACACCATTCATTGTGTAGGGCTGCAAAAGCACACCTCAAGCTGGAGTAAACAAGCTCCACAACGTCATAAAGGAATCACACACGATGCGCACACTGTCACCATCACACCGTGGAGTGTGACTCCGGAGTTCATATTAAAGTAACCTCTAGAGTGCATAATAGACAAGAGTAACATCTACATATTCAACTAGATTACAAAGCTCATGATCACACAAAGATCACACCATGGGAGAGAGAGATGAACCACATAGCTACCGGTAGAGCCCTCAGCCTCGGGGGAGAGCTACTCCCTCCTCATCATGGGAGTCAGCAGCGGCGATGAAGATGGCGGTGGTGTCGATGGAGATGACTCCGGGGGCAATTCCCCGTCCCGGCGGCATGCTGGAACAGAGATTCTGTCCCCCGAAACTTGTCGTCGATGGCAGCGGCGCTGCGGAACTCTTCGTGGAATATGACTGATATCTTTAGGATTTTCGCATCTGGAAGAATATATAGGCGGAAGGGCGGCCTCGGAGGGGCCCCAGGGTGCCCTCCCCACCTGGTGGCGCAGCCAGGAGTGGGCCCGCGCCCCCCTATGGTGTGGGAGCCCCTTGGCCCCCCTGCGGACCTTCTGCGGCTCTGCGGGTCCGTCTCGGCAAAATATTGACTTCTGTCTTCGTGGGGTCCAATTTCGAGAATATTTCTGTGTAGAATTTCCGGAACCAAAAACGGCGAGAAAACGAGAGCTGGCGCTTCGGCATCTTGTTAATAGGTTAGTCCCGGAAAATGCATAAAAATGATATAAAATGTATATAAAACATGTAGCAATTGGTATAATGTAAGCACGGAACATCAGAAATTATAATTACATTGGAGACGTATCACACACCAAATCTCCGCTCCACATCTTTCCTGCAAGCCTCTTCCATCTTGGCAAACCTCTTCGTCTTTTCCTCGTTTGGATTACGGACAGTCTTCACCAGTGTGGCCCAGTTAGGGTAGATGCCATCAGCAAGATAATATGGCTTGTCATATTCATTTCCATTGATCTCGTAGCTCACCTGGGGAGCTTTGCCTTGCATAAGCCTATTGAAAACCGGTGATCGGTGCAACACATTGATGTCATTATTCGAACCGGATATTCCAAAAAATTAATGCCAAATTCATAAATCTTGAGATATCACTACTTCAAGAACAACAGTGCATCCCTCCGCATGACCGCTGTACTGACTCTGCCATCCAAATTGATAGTTCTTCCACTCCCAGTGCATGCAATCTATGCTACCGATCATTCCTGAAAACCCTCTAGACTCGTTGATAGACAACATCCACCTCCTCAACTGTTGGCTCCCTACAGTAATGTTCTCCGAACACGGCAAAACCTGTACATGGACTCAAGGCAGGTGCTCTCACCCATTCGAAGATACTCGTCGAATATATCAACAATCATTCCATAGGATAGCATGCGAATAGCTGCGGAACATTTTTGGTACGTGGTGAAACCTAGCGCACCTGTTGCATCGGGCCTGCATTGGAAGCATGGGCCGTAGTCTCTGGCGCCCCTAGAATGACTATGAACAGGTCCCTTGACATCCTGTACCGGTGCCAGAATATTTTTTTCCGGGAACACCGGATTGGTGAGGTGGAAGTAGTCCATGTGGAGCCGGGGGTGCCCTTCCACTCTGTTGCGCGGCAGGTTTTTTGAGCGGCCCTTCATAGAGCCCCGGTGCACCGGCATCTTGCTGACATTGTGCTCTAGGAGGATGGAGGCTGCAGCAGTGGCCATGGTCTGCGTCGTGGACTCTTCGTCGGAAGAGGAGTCATCAATGACCTCAGCGCGGAACTTCTCCAGGATGTTCCACATGTCCATCTGCGTGGGTAGCAACTGCGGATCGATGGTCGCCCACAAAAGCGCCCAACAGATGAGTAAGAAACCTACCGGCGCAATTGACCGAACAGGTCGTGGGTGGCGAGGCCGGGCGGCGCAACCGGCAGATGTTTGGCCCCGAAACACGCGAGAGGTGCGGCCCAGAACCTACCCGACGCAGATCCTGTTCTCCGGCGCGGCGAGGCCCGAGAAGACGACGTGTACTGCGGCGGGGCGAGGTTGGGTTGGTGCCGTCGCACTAGGGCAACAAAGAGGAGGAAAAGGAGGCAAATCCGCACGGTCGATTTCGCTGTCCCTAATGTGCGAGACCAGGTAATTAAAGGAGGACACTCGACGCGACCGCGCAACGTCCGCGGAGACGCAAACGTGCCGCATATTTGGTCCGTGTTTACGTCTCCACGGACGGTCCGATCACTATGCGTCGTCCCGCTGGAGCATGGTCCAGGTGCATTTTTCGTCCACGCGGACACAAAACGGACGCCGTCACCCTGTTTGGAGATGCCCTTATGAAAACGCCAACAGATCAATCAGTGTTGATACTAAATTTCCTGTAACTAACAAACTAGTTTGAAAACTGCTTAACGGAGGTAGTAATATATTTCAATGATTACTGAATAGCTATTGCAAAGGACATATATCATCGACAAAAAGTACTAACAAACTAGTTTGCTAAAACAGCTTAACAGTGGTAGTAACATATTTCAAGGATTACTGAATAGCTATTGCGAAGGACAGATATCATCATTGACAAAAAGAACTAACACCAACTGTTATTCTAACATTGAAATGGGGTTCATCACATCATCAGCACCATATTACTGGCTAAACAAACTCTGTCCTTACAAGAATGCCCACTTTCCTTGTACTAACGAGTCAAGTTGCAGAACTCAAGTTGAGACGCAGGGCAGCAGTAGTTATGTAATGCTTTCAGTTCAGTTTACCATAATGCTTGCTATCTCTGCTTAAAGAGGCATTATGGTTGCAGGAATCATCTTGGAGTTCAGATAAAAATTTAAACCCATCGATAATAACTTCAACGTATTCAAAAGGTTGCCCATGTGTTACTACCACTTAGTTACTGCCCTCAACAAGCATCACTGGTTCATCTCATTGGTCCTCCCCAAAACTATTGTGTAGTTCCAGGCCTAGACCATTTTCTTAATCTGCAAGGGTTGGCAACAGCACTAACAGGTGTGAAAGGGAAGTTATGCACCATAAGCCTTTAGCAACATATAGAAAGAACACTATTTGCCAATATTTTTTTTAACATAAAAAGTTAAATGACAATCTTTCATCTGCCATTGAATTTTGGCTTTAATACAGTAATTGAGACTTTTTTAACATAATTACATGCTAATAAGTATTTGTCTGAAGGTATGGTTTTGTGGAACATCTTTACACCTAGAGATCATGCAAGAAACTAAGCCAACCAATTTAATGGTCACTTAATTAACTCAAAAATAGAGTGTCATAAAATTAATTTTAAGCATTTGAGCACCAACCACACTAGCACAAACCAACATACAAAAGCTGTCATGGACAAACTGATGTTTGAGGATTCAAGCTCTACTCACAGTAGCGAAAGAAACCTCTAGGATTTTTTAACCTGCTAAAGAAAATTATAATCTCTTCCCAACGCATGAATCATGGAAAAGCCACAGATACATACATCCAAAATAACAGAAGCAGAATCCTAGTTTAATTCACAAAATATAAATAACAAGAATGAAAACAACTTATCCACAAGGGAAGCAGTGTCATGAATGGCAGAACTTTTATGAATCTAATAAATAGAAATAAAGAAAAATGTGAGTCCTCAAATTAATTCTGCTTGTATAAAAGTGCCGCAAATTGCTGGAGTCATTTTTATTTTAGGAGGGTTAATAATTCAGATTTAGAGAGCGTAATGTAGGTTGGGTGAAATTTAAGTGAATTGATATAGAGCATCTACAACAAGCTACAACTTGGCATGTTACTAAGATGGGAGCTATCTCTCATTTCAAAAATAAAGATGGGGGCTATCTGCATATGTTGACAAAAGAGAAAAAAAAGTTTTGGGGTCAACTGCTGTTAGCTTAGGAAAGCTTCCAGTTATGATATTTATCATTAACTAGTGGTTGGGGCGCCCCATGGGGCGCCTCCTCACCGGTGCTTTGCGATCTAATCCAACACCTAATGACAAATGGTGACCAACCGACCGGTCACATGGATTATCTTGCGATCAGTTACTCAGCTTATATTTATGTTTAACTTAGCACATTGAAAAGAAATTAATTAATAGTATCACTTGGGTGCTGAATTTTGAACCCTTGATTTGCTTGCTTGAACACAAAACTCAAAAAAATCTCTTGAACATATATGTACAATTAAATTATGGAGCACAAGGAAAATTAACAAAAAAAAATACACAGCACAGAAAAATAGACACACTTTGTGAAGAGCTTGAGCACATATCCTGACAAAGAGTCGTAAACTGTTTAGTACCATTATATTACGGCAGTATCACGCTGGAGCCAGAACGGCCTGAGTCACACCCAGCCAAAGTAAACAGTTAATTCAGTACAACGAAACAAAGCCAACAAAGTCAGTCAAGCCTCCAATGCTGACCTGCAATAATCGAAGAATTACCAAATTTAGCTAGTATGTTTGATTGGCATGAGAAGACAAACACAGGGCATCGGTACTGATTTAGCTAGTAGGCTTCTAACTTTCCACCAAGAAATACAGGATGGCAAAACTGTTAACAAACTACTACGAAACTGCACTCGGATAAACAATGAATAAATGAGATAACTGATTTGTCTGCTATATTGTTGCAATATCAACACTTCTTCTAATTGATTGTAACAGTGAACAAGTATATATTGTCAGATTTACTGCTAATGTATGTTGAAAAGGGGAACTATACATATACATTTGTAGTCTCATTTCTCTTTGACTTTTAGTTCAGCACAAAGTTTAAAAAGCTCAATCTGCAGCACAAGATAATCAGAAACTACGCCTAAACAAACTCTATGCCAACTCAAAGCAAATATGTTAGTAATTTTGGCTGAAAGTTGAGTGAGCCTGAACCTACCATGGTTATATCTCTACGTTTGACCTAAAATTCGGCACATAAGAACATCAGTTACTCCTACAAATATAGCAGCTTGGTGGTATGTGTGCTATTTCGCCTCGGCTCCACCCAAAGTAACTTTGGGGTTTAATATGTAATAAATAAGGTTGTTTATACAGTTCTTCAGTTTACAAGCTACCTGTCCTAGGTCACTTTTCATATCATTGGGCTTTTGTGGCGTTTCCACCTAATTGGATTTTTTCTTTTCGGAGCTGCACATGGGCGTTCAGCTAGTAACAGGAAAAATAAGTGTTAAATCCATTGGATGGACTAGGAAAGTACAAGCTGAATAGGAAGGCAAGTATAGTTTTTTTTCTTCAAATAAGTATAATTATATTTTCCACAATTATCAAGCCAGTTATGGTTGCAGCTTGAGGTTTAGTTCCATACCAGAGTATAATAGTGCTATTATCAACTTAACTGAGGTCATCTAGATAAACGAACAAGAACAGGAGAAGTATTCTTTCGTTTCTTCCGCACATAGAGTAACTAACACATTATTCAGGTACCTTGCAAAATTGCAAAAGCACATCTCATTTTATAACAATAAAAACAGACAGTTCGGACACTTAAGGACATCCAAGCCTTTGAAGAGCTAACTAATAAATTACCTGAATGCCTTGCTTGCCCAATTTGTGAGATGCCTGATGCTGAATCCATATAAATGGAGGATTTCAAAGAACTTGCAATTCTTTAAAGAATTCCATATAAATGGACATCTAGCTTTGAAAATCCTTCCTACTACCTTCAGAGCAATGGCCTTTACCTAAAACGATGCTGCCTGACATGTTCACTCCCTATTCAAGATAAATTCTTTTGGCACGATATGCTTTATGGTCCTGGGTGAATTTGCTTTTGCTGGAGAAGAAACCAATGTGCCCTGGTATTTCTTTTTCACTATATCGCTTACTTGAAGAATGAAGAGTGGAAGTTTTTGGCATAAATTAGCCATTCCTTAAAAGCACAAGCAGAATCAGATCATGAACCATTAAAACCAGCTCAATCAATAATTACAAACAATCTGTATCTACGATGGATCTGACGGGCAACAAATATGCATAAGGTTATTGCCAGAAAATTTATGTCAGCAGGAAGTCCTTACTTGGATATTCCTAGCTATGATGGCCTTTACTGCTCTTGTAACTGGTTAAATGTCTTCGATAATGAAACCTTGAAAACAAGAATTTAAATGGATTTTGGAAGCTTTCTTTCATATTGTAAACCAGGAAAACAGAATTTCGGTACTTTGATACTGTAGAGAAAAGTCTATTGTTCAACTTCTCTATTAGTGTTCATAGCCCATAACTCAAATTCTGAGTGTGGCAATGCTGTGTATGGAAGCTACAGCTCACTTACAAGAAGCTCCTGAGAAGACATAAACATGTGAAGTTATACAGTTAATTGTTCAATAAATCTATTAACGACAGCTGAAAATGTCAAGTTTATTATCATATCAAAATAAAATAAATGAGATTAAACAATTTACTTTTCATATGATGGGGCAAAATGGTCAGGGACTTGCACTTCCTCGAGGATAGAAAGGGCCATATGATCCCAGACAACACAATTGCTGCTAAAGCCCCAAACCGACCAAGAGAGCTCTCTCATACCATGCAAATGCCCCTAGAATGACTTTATAACTGCTCCAAATACTCCCAGCATTGCCACCAACTCAATTCTATTGTTCTTTTTTACCAGATACTCCTGATATATTAAGGAGAAATTCAGTGTCAACAACAAAAGAGTGATTAAATAATTTTCATATGCAAATAGTAAACTGAAGTTGTCAATTACTATTTCATACAAAGATTTAGTTACTTATCGAACATGGGAAAACTTCAATGGAGCAGGTGCGCATTCACATTTTTTCACTTTTGTCTTTTTTGTATCTTCCAAATTATGTAACATTTCGATTTGATTTTTTTGCAGGTCATTCAAAAATAACAAATAGAATGGAGGAAAAATAGATCCGAATTTTTTTGTGCAAATTTAAATTTTAAATTATTTAAATTTCAAAATAAATTCTTGAAATACATATATAGGTAATGACATAAAAAATCCAAAATATTTTTCCCACATTCCAATTGTTATGTTTAAGTGATCTGCAAATTTTCGAGTTCAAATAATGTGTGGTGTGAGAGATACAAAAATGAGAAATCGTTTGAGAAGGGAACAAAAAGAACTTGCACGGATCTTGATGCAACATAGACGGTGTGGATACGGGTGCTCACCAAGCACCTGCTCTAAAAGTCCACTCTCATCGAACATTGTCACACCAGTTAGTACATTCCACTACAGAAAACATTTCCCTCGTTGAGTAACCCATGCACCTTGGATAGTTGCCTTACCGATTTGCGTAGATCCACCTCGATTCTGATGATGAAACAATTATCTCGCCAGTGACATGTGAGATCGCTTCCTCTGCTCCGTTTTAAAACACATTTAAGAAAACCATAGGTAAAGTCACTGCAAATTAATAACAAATCCAGAAAATAAGCTCATATCCAAGGTTATAGTGAATTACACTCTGGTCTCTGGCCCAATGGAAATCTCACACTGGGTGCTATTTGAAATCACCTTTCCCTATTATTCAGTTAGCTCCATAGCTGGAGAGATGGAGATCACACGACAAACATAAGAACTGAAACATTATGGCAGTCAATCTACACTTCTACAATCAGGTAGAAGATATCATTGTATCTCTTTGGCTGGAGTTGAGGAGGAGCCTTAATGTTGGATGTACGTTGATAACTACCTTGACAATGTCACTCTGCTGTTGTGCGGCCATCTCTTAGCTCCACATCTGAATCCAAGAGACATATTCGTAGAACTGGTCAAGAGAAGATCCAAGGTCTAAAATAGACGCCAAGAAAACAAAAAAAAAAGGTAGACAGTACAATCCAGAAAATCTAAGAAATTGGGACATCTATTTTCGGGACACCAGAAAAAAAAAAGGATTTGATTTCCTCACCTTGCCCTCTTTGCCCCGCTCTCCTTGAAGGTCGGCTAGATCGACTCGCTGATGCCGGCCTGCTGCGACCGCCACCATGTGGTTGCATCCCATCGGCCAAGAAGTCGCCTACGTCGAATCATCCCTGCCAGTCTGTAGGTCTCGCCCGAGTCGATGTGGACCAGCCGGTGCCAAGGTAGCCGCTAGAGACGGGGAAGAAATAAGGAAAATAACAGTGGCATCATTGCCCTTAGCCATCATCTCGGTGAAAGCTAGACGCCACACCCAAATCGACACCGCCTGTCTCGTGGGTGGCGGCCGATCTAGGCGAAGCAGAAGATGGATGAGCGGTTGATGGCAATGCTGGTGAATGGGAGGGCGATACCCGTGCTTGATGCAGCCGAGCACGGAGAGAGGCGGCGGCGAGGGGGCGGCGAGGGGAGAGCGACTGCGCGAGAGGCGTCGGCAGAATGGGGGAATGCGGATAGGGTTTCACTGGGCCATGTCTTCGTTTTCCCCTATGATTTTTTTTCTTCTCTCTCAACGGAGCCAATTATGGAGACGTGAAAAGCCAGCGTCCAACCCTTACACGGGACGGCACTATCGTGGAGCTCCCTCACATAGGGCAAAGTGGGTCGTACTTACTTGTTCTCCATGTCCCCACCACCCTTAATACCAAATGTACCATGCTATGCTACCTCACGAGCCAAAGATTGTAATAAGTACTGAAACACTAATTTGCCATCAATCAAACAATAATGAGAGAATGGATACATGATTTTGGCCAAAGTAGAGCATGCAAAAAGTTTACTATGAAAATCCAAAACCACATGCACTTAATTATAGGTACAAAATAAAGTACAGTGAGCTGATATGCAGATGGATGTGTACATTGTGGTGCTTAAGTATATGGAGATGGCCAAGGGGCTGTGCAAATTAATGTACTTACTCATATGGAGAATACGCCAGCCACACAAGGCGAATCTAGCGTTCGGATTGGATCATGAATCTTGAAAAGCTGCTTCCAGCGCTTGGACACGTCTAGACATCTCCCCTCGAAATCCTCTGTTCCATAAGCTATCATCTTGATGTTGGCACGCAAATATGGAGGATCCCATGATTTGTCAACGCTCCAGCTATTCACTGAACAAAAGCCACGGTCGATTCCCAGGGACAAGAACTTGTTGGTGGTCATTACCTCCTCATCACCTGGCAGGTCAGACAATACCGGGATCTCCATTATGGCCAGTGCCACACCCGCGATAACAGTGATCTTGTATGCGGTAATGGCCCCAGTGGCCCTTGACACGCCGAGGAAGAGCTCAGATCCGTGGGGGATGGCGCCCTGGCTGAATGGCAGAACCTTGTTATCATCCACGGTTGTCCACTGCTCCGTCTCCGTGTCGAAGGCATATGTCCCTGGATGTCCGGCAATAGAGACCAGTATGTAGGAACCGACAGAGGCGTAGGACTTGACGGTGAAATCCCGCATCGAGGGTCTGATGTACTGGTATGGGTTGAGGACCCAGGGGAAGAAGGGTGGCCTCGGTAGGGTCCTCCATTCGCAGCCCGTCAAGCAGCCATCGACCACCTTGGAGTGAGAGAGATCAAGGACCTCGAACCAGGGGCAGAAGTTGATACGCCCGTCGTAAGCGTTGTCTGGCCTTCCATTGACGGAGGGGCATCGGGCCAGGGCGTAGATCCTTTCGCCGACGGTCAGGAGGACCGGGTTCCGCTTGGTCGACCCGGGCTTGGGTCCCGTAACCACCGCATGCGTCTCGGCGTCGAAGATGATGGTCTCCGCACCGTAGCTGCTCTTGGTTGAGCTGCCCCCGACACCGACGATCCACGCGCGGTGCTTGGATCTGACGGAGACGAAAGACTTGCTGTGCTTACACTTGAGGCGCGCGAGGAGGCGGGCCTTGCGTCCGTCGTTGTAAGGATCCACCTTGAAGACGGAGTAGGCAGGGCGCACGCAGCCGTGGCCTACCAGCATGTACACCGGCGGCGCTGGATCTCCTTGTCCTGCCGTCTCCTCCAACTTTGGCTTCTTCCTCTGGCGCCGCCGCGGCCACCCAGTTGGCCGCTCTGGCATCTCTGTTGGCCGCCGCGAATCGCGATGGGGAGCTCAGGTTGCAAGCGGTACAGGACGTCCCGCTGCGCCGCTACGCCGCCCCGCAAAAAAGGCCTGCGCGGCGCCGCTGCGCTGACCGTATCGTTCCGAGCGGGCTTACGCCACGATGTCCACGAGCCATCCACGAGCCATCCCGCAGAACTGCATAGTCCCGCAAAAGGCAGATCGATGAGAGCGATCGTGCGTTTCTGAAAAAGGAAGTCCCTTGTACCGTTGTATGGTTCTACGTCTCTTAGTAGTATACATAGCATACAAGTCGTGTACGTAGCTCGTGATTCCTTTCAGAAACCTCTCTATGCGTACGTGCGTTTAGCGCATCTGATCTAACGGCCCGAAGAAAAACGCACACCCAAAAATATCGGTTTTGGTTTGTTTGCGGAGTCGCGAATAACAAAATGGCTACTCAGCCTCGTTTGTCTCTTTAGGTCGGCTTGCTCTCATTTTTTTTTTGCAATAATACTTTAGTTGGTAGAAAATAATAAATTACAAAGTACGGAAAAAGGAAAAAATGTAGCTAAAAGTTAAAACCCTAGGCTAACTAGGGTTCCTGCCACCATTGCCCGGCAATGGCGCAAGCTACGACATTGGAGCGTGTGGAGAGGGGCAATGGCATGTGGATGAAATGGTCGTGGCCTACGCCCCTTAAAAGGATGGGCAAGTTGCTCGCCTTCAATGACCTAGCACTTAAGCCCAGCGGCGGTCTCGCCAGCACTAGGGCGCGGAAGGCGAGGCGCGTCATTAAAGCTACGCAGAAAGCTGCAGCGATGCCATTCCACGCCCAGAAGGTAAAGCTAGCGCGATCGCTGGCATGCGAGCCTGAGGAAGAATGACGCAGACGCTTGCGCTGATCGCGTTGTCCGCACCCTAGTGCAAATTTGGGCCGTGAATGCGTCTTCACGGATGGTCCGCCCACCGACGCTGGAACTAATGCACGGGCATGTATCTTATTGCAGCATTGCTGCTGTGGAGGCCGCTAGAGCACCGCGCGGCCGCGGCTTTAGGCCCGACCAAACCACTTTAGCATCTTCATCGTTGGCTGTTGGCTTCTGGCAATGGAGCTACTGGCAACTGTGATTGGGATGAACTGGCGGTGGGGGTGGGGGCGGACGACAGGTGCATGACCAGTTTAAGTAGCCCAAATTTATTGGACTGATGGGTCGCGACGTACGGCTGGTCCATTTGGCCCGCTGGAGCATACGCGGCCGGTCAGTCTGTCCGCGCGGATCATTTTGGATGCGCCGGGACCAGATAAGTCGGCCTGCTGGAGATGCCCTAAGTTATAATTTTTTTTTTGAACAGGGAAGGAGAAGCTCCATTAATCGGTGGGCAACATTACATACAGGACCTTGGCTTTCGAAGGAATAGCACATGCGTCCTGGAATATTACAAAAAGGACCTCAGAAAGAAAATATAAAAAGCAATCCAGTCCTTCTTCTCCACCGCAAGACAGAATCAATCGCAGACAACGGTCGCCGCCGACGACGCCGGGGACATCGCCACTTGGTTCGTCAATGGGATGGGTCACCGCGCTGCGATTGCAGATCTTCCCCCATAGCCCAACGGCGTGGAGGAAGTTGATACTCCTCGGAGCGGAAGTCGCCGAGGAACGGCGAGGCCTCTTTGGCCATAGATAGCGGTAGCAGAAGTTGCTGACACTTAAGATCCGCCGCAGATCGAGCTTCAAGGCGTCCCAGAGCTGCTGAGCCTCTACTCTCTGCTTCTTCTCTCCTCCAGATCTCCCCTCGCCACCTCGGTCGTCCAGAGGAAGAAAAAAAAAGGAAACAGAGAGGCAGAGGCAAGAATAGCCCGCCTCCATGCTGGCTTGGGCGAACAAGAACCGCATCACCACCTCCCCTCGCCTCCATGGCCGGCCAGAGATGGTGAAGGCGCTCGGAACGCCGTCGCCGGAACAGCCGCTGTTGTGCACGCCCAGATCCCCCCGCCACCTCGTCCGGCCAGAGAGGAGAACACAGCAGAACAAGACTGTACCTGCAAAAGGAAGCAACCAGCGATATTATTCAGGCGTGCAGTGGTCTCCGCCACCGTTCCCAGCTCCGGCCAGGGGAGCTGAGCCAAGCCGAGGGAGATCCCTAGCCTCCAGATCTCGCTGAGCAAACCCGGAGCTGCACCTAAACTACTGGCATCTAGCCAAAACGTAATCCTACTATCTACAGAGAAGAGCCTGGCGCCTCCCCTCCGCCTCCCTCGGCCGGTATCGCCGGCGAGGTCGGCTTTGGTTCGGCCCGGGGATGAGAGAATCGCTCTCAGGTACTGTAGCGAAGAGAGAGACGAGAGGTGGGGGGAATGACCGGTATACTCCCTAAGTTATAATAATTAGCCTGATTATTGGACAGTGCTATGCAAACATGCTTTGCTTTGTTGCAATCAACCTTGTTTTGTATTGTTCAAAATTCCAGCAGTTGCTAAGATTGCATGGTACTTAGTTATTTTATTCCGCTCTAAGCACTGGCTTCCGATCGATCACTCGCTAGCTAGCTTTTTTTTGAAACATTTTCTATTAAGGGACAACAGGCTATCTCATTAAAAACCTTCCAGCCCCCTTAGGTATCCTGAAAGGAAAATAGTGCGTCTAGTACCTGTTATCCGACATCACAGTATAGTTACATCATTCACGAGCTTGCTAAGAATAAACCTAGGGACTCATCGACCCAGGTACAAAAATTACCAGAACTATAAGAATTTCTAGCAAGCTCATGTGCTACTTGATTGGCCTCCCTATTTACAGTACTCAATAAGAACATTCCCAAACCCACTCCAAAGGATACTACAATCATCACTCGCTAGCTAGCTAGCTGCTCTGTCCCGCGCGCGATGCGGGATGACGCGGGATAGTGCGGTGTAAATCACCTCGAAACGGTGAGCGATGTGCAGTCTTCAAAGATCAGTTTCCACTTTCCACGTGCCCCTCTCTCCCACATCCAAGAACAGCACGTATACCGTTGGGATAGTCAATTCTGGCGGAGCCGGTAACTACCGGAGTCCCCCGAACCAATCGCATGGTGACAGCTGGGACAGTACAATCTACCCTGCCCATGTATCTCAAAGTATTTAGCTCTGCTGCATGTGTAGGTCCCACCCACGTAGGTCTGTCCAGTCTCCTCTCTCTCCACAACTTTATCAGATTGCTCTCTACAGCCGAGGGTCAGCACTCACTAGAATTTGTAAGTCTGCTAGACCCGCTCTTATCATAATAAAAATTAAGTCCTTTTCCTGTGTATAATAATAACTTTACCATTTATATTGTATAATTTTTCACTCAAATTTGACAAATTTGCAAAATAGTTTCAGCTCCATACCAGAAAAATATCAAAATGTTCATAATTTTTTTTAAATTGTAGATACCACTATCACATCAACAGATTATTGTATATCATATTGAAATGAGAAATCCTTTTTATGAACCAAATATGACACAACTAACATACCAACGTGAGCTAATCCAACCAGATATAGAATATATATAGTAGAAGTTCTGTTTGTTTCCACTACATTTATGAAATCATGATTTTAATTATTCTTTTAAAAATATATATAGAAGATATTCAGGTTTTATTCACACATATTCTTTTTTTTAATATAAAAATAGGTTTAGTTCGTTTCAGTTTTTTAATAAAATATCTTCAAATAGGGTTCAAACATATTCCAGTAATTGTTTTGTAAAAATAGGTTTAGTTTGTTTCAGATAAAATATCACATAAGAATGGAACGTATCACATATTTTACTGAATTTTGTGTCATACCTAGTAAATCTAAGCTTGTTTCGGGAATCAAATACATGTGAGGGCATCTCCAGTCGCGTCCCCCAAACCGTCCCCCAAAGCTATTTAGGGCGCACCGGACAAAAAAACACTTCCAGCCGCGTCCTCCAAAGCCGTTTTTTCTCCGGCGTGCCCCGATACGGTGTTCGACGCCCCGATCCCGTCCCCGCCCCACAGGGGACGCACCGGGGACACTGATACGTCTCAAACGTGTCTATAATTTCAGTAAAATAACATATACCTCACATGAACCAACTAAGCATGCTCACATGGATGAGCATATGTACAAAAATGAAAACAAATAGAGTTCATACCAGCCTCTCACCACAATCAGATTGTCGTAGATCGTCATTATTGCCTTTTCACTTGTGTAGCTTGGATAATATGAAATGAAAACCACGCTCCAGCCACCGAAGACCATTGAACTCATAATGAACTTTACAAACCAAAGAAGAACAGCAAATATTTTTGGTGTTTTCGAATTTGAGAACAAGAACAAAAGGAAACACGCAAACAAAGCAAAATCTTTTTGGGTTTTCTTATAACAAACTAGCAATAGCAAATAAAGCGAAACAAATGCAAGAAACCAAGATAAACAAATGATGAAGAGAAACAACAGAAATATTTTTGGTCTTTTTGTGTTTTAGGAAAGAAACAAAGCAAGAACAAGAAAATGAAAACTAAAAGGAAACACAGAAAAGCGAGATGGCAGAAATCTGCCAAATCCTGACAGCAGTACAGAAATCGATTTTTACAAAAATCTTACGTTGCTCAGCTCGAAAAGCGTTCAACTAATGAAAGTTAGATAACAACCTGGGGAACCTGCAAAAAAATTGGCAGCTCAAAATAACGTTCTGGCTGTGCGCACGAATTTTTCTAGTAACAGTCCAGAATCTGTTTTCAGGCAGCACTTCCCCAAATATCATCTTCCTCTCATTAGAAAACCACTCAAACAAACTAAACAAGTATATACAAGTATCCAGCAACCATAATATGCAAAGAATGAGTGATGCCGGTATACCTCCCCCCAAGCTTAGGCTTTTGACTCTTCTTGATCACATTATATCACTCTTCTCTCTTGACCCTTAAAAACTTCTGCCACACCAAACTTCTCATAAACTTCATTAGAGGGGTTAGTACTCAAAAACTTTAATCCACTTTAGTCCTGTAGTGACACATTGCAATTAGTTAACAGTAAAACGTAACTAGCTACACCATCACACAGCGATTTGAGCCCATCAGCCGTCGGATCATGCTTTTGAACGCACAGGATCGATTAAGTCGTCCGCATCTTACCTTGCGTCTCATTCCCCTCGTCAGTCGTTAGATCGCGCGTAATGCCAGCCAAACGTTACTTGGGCCGCTACTCCCAAGGCCGACCTAGGAACCTAGGCATTAACTGGGCTCACAATCTGTGAAACATGGCTGTGAAAGTGTCTACGGAGGCCCGATTTATGATTTCCTTCTCATTTGACTGTGTACGTACGCTCGTCCAGGCGATGACGCCCATGCGACGTCTTCGTGGGCCTCCGTCCGTACCATCTATTCTCGCCGTTCGCCGTACCGATGCTTAGCAGCCGTCTCCCCTTCCTTCCCAATAAAGTTTCGTCTCTCCTTCCGTCTCTATAACTCCGTAATGTTCGATCTGAAACGGCGCGCGTCGTAATTAGTGATGGCGATGAAGCTCCACCATCTTCCTCACGGATTTCTAGGGTTATAAGCTCGACCAACGCTGCATTGCCCCTCCTCTCTACTTCCTGTTTCTCCCCAGCTTGGTCAGCAATTACGGTGGTGGCGGGCGGTAGGATTTGTGACATCTGCTCCTCATTAACCCGTCTGTGCAGGCACCGTCTAGGATTTGGTTCATGCCAGCAGGATCGACGGCAGCAGCAGGCCACGGTGGCGCATCGACCCTCCAGTCGTTCGACAGTTCAACATGCAGACTGAGATATGATCCATCATGCAAGATTTGGTTCGTCGTCAAGGAGCAGTTAATTTATCTTACCAGGTAAAATCTGATGTACTGTAGTAGCTTTCGGATTTCTGGTGTCTATTGGTATAACGTAGTTCCATCAATCTCGTACTCAGTTTTATATCTAATACAGGGGCAAAAAAATCCAACATCAGTTGCTGCTGCATCTTTCACCTGGAAAGGGTGCGTTAGATCATGCAGTCCTATCTTCTGATTTCTGCAACACTGAGCCCTGCAAGAAGAACATGATGACATCTTACTATTTCATTTATTTTGTTTCATAGAATGACACGAGGATGAGGTGGAATTGTGGTTTTATTTTGAACTCAAAGAGGCATGAAGAGCAGCTGAGACCTGAGGACCCGATGAACAGAGTCCTAAAAGAATCCTGCAGGCACTAGAAGGCACACAACAAAATGGCCACATCTTTGACAAAAGTAACTTCTTCTCCAGAAATGGGATCACACCAACAAATGAGGAAAATTCAAGTATTGTATTTTGATTTTAAATATTGATTGGAACCATGCTCTGAAACCTGCAGGCAAAATCATACGTACAAGGAGTTATATCTGGAGAAGGGGAAGTAGAAGGAAGATATTGAAGCAGCTCGTGGGACAGGCAATCCAACGAATATGAGCAATGAGAAATCTCATTCAGCAACGGCAACAAGATCTGGCTCACCATGGCATCGTTCCCACCACGACAGCCATATCTGGTATCATAGCTGGCTCCGTAATCGAGCCTTGCCAAAAGTGCGTCCAGATTGATCATGGACCTCATGGTGATGGTTGCAGCCTATGAGGGAATCAAGAGTGGTGCTGATCTTCCAGAGAAAGTTTTCCACGCCATTTCTGTTGTTGGTTATACAATCACCGCTGGGTTCGTCTGCGAAGGTGATGCAGTCGAGTAATTTGTGCATTTCATATTTGGCCTTCTATTTTTTTCTTTGTCATGCAAATCTAAAATTACTTTAAATGCAGTACTATCAATTTGTATGCAATTAATAGTGTTAAACTCTGACCATAAATAGGCAAAACTATTGATAACATGAGTAATGGAAAAATAGTTGATTGCAGTTGGAGTTCTGTGCGGTGCTCACTATTGCTCACCACTTAGGCCGGTGCCAGCGCAGGCGGTAGCGGAGGCGGTAGCGGCGGCGACGGGGCGGGAGAGGGGCGGGAGGCGGGCGGGACTGGAGCGGCGGGCGCTGGCGGGCTCGCCCGGCGGTAGCGCCCGCTACCGCCCGGCTGTCGCCCGCGTTGGCGGCGAGATGGAGGCGGGAGCGGGGCGGGAGGCGGGGCGGCGCGTTGGCGGGCCGGGGCGGGAGGTGGGCGGGCGAGAGGGCGGGCGGGAGTGGGCGGTAGGCGGGCGGGAGTGGGGCGGTAGCGGGCGGGAGTGGGGCGGGAGAGGGGCGGGAGCGAGTAACGGCTAGCTGAATCTCTACTACTTAAAAAGAACGAATGTGTTCCCCCTTCTCCCCATATTTCGTCGTCCTTTTCGTCGTCCGTCCCACCATCATTTTGGTTGCCAGTCCCACCAATCCAGCAATTGGAATCACGCATTTAATCACGCTGCAATCCAGCAATTAGAATCACGCATTTAATCACGCTGCAATCCAGCAATTGGAATCACGCATTTAATCACGCATTTAATCACGCTGGGCTACTTTAGGAATATAACTCACGCTCAGGTATGTAACACCCTGGAATCACGCATTTAATCAGCCTGGGCTAATGCTACGTAATTACAGTGACCAAGCTAATGGTAATCTCACAAATTACCTTCCTCCGGTATGTAATATCACCTTCCCACAAACGCTACGTAATTGCCAGAAGAAAGCAGTCATATAAAGGGTACACTTGGCTCGGGCTAGAGATCTCGTGTATCTGAAGTTCAACCTGTCCCTCCCGAATTTCATTGAGTCACAAGGCGGATCATCAGAGAAGTTTAGGGAGTTCAGGTATGTAACACCCTCTCCCCCTCTCGAATCGGGCATGCTTTTTTCTCGGATTACAATAAAAATTAAACTGCCTTAGCATTACCACGAGTATCAGAGATACATAGATTTTGCAATGGTAAAAACATCAGTAGAACAATATCCTACCATTTTGATTTCCCTTATTCAGAGAATGAAACTCCTCTGTTCTTTGTCGTGTTCTTCAACTATTAAAATGAAACATCAGTAGAACAATGTCCAGCAATGCTTGTTAAGGATGGAGGGAACAAGAATTACCTAGGGCTAACCAAGTATTACCTGCAACCCTAAATTTGCAGTATTGCACACAGATGCACTGGCGGATCTTAGTAGGGGGCTAAACCAGGCCATGGCCCGCCCTGTATTCTTTCCAAAAAAAATAATATACCAATCCATTGGTAGCCTAACAGTTAAAACCCAGTTAATCACCTGCACACGCCCAGGACCATCGTCGATTCAGCCATTCTCCATATATCATGGTTGTGTTGCGCTAGCCATTGAGCCACTAGGTTTGGAAATTCAGAGGCCCAAGCAGACAGGGATTCAGTGAAAGGATTCGACCAGCGGCTGCCGATCGCCGTAATCTCACATCGTATGCCCAATTGTCCAAGGGTTGCGATGCAAGCACTAGCCCAAGTTCTAGGTGCCGGGCAGCGTCAGGTGCAGAATTAATCAAGCACATTATTGGCATAGGAGGTGGACTGGCTGCTGCAAAATGGAATACTTTCTAGATTTTAAATTTTGAACGAGCTAATTCTCCAGGTTCATGGAAATCTATTCAGGGCTATGATAAATTTGTACCTAAACTTTCGCTAAAGTTTGTCAGCAAACTCACCACAAGTATCACACACTCATTTCAGTGATTTCAAAGTAACACATAGAAATTGCACAGACCAAATATTCTACCAAGAAACGAACAAGCCTCAGTTATACCTTCCAAGATCGATCATTGGTCTAGGATTCCAGGTAACCTGCTTGGCCTGCAACAATTTCAACTGACCTTGTAAAATCAAGATAATCTCAAGACTTCAGAGATACAGATGCGTGAGGACATGGAAACAACCCAGCACGGGCAGCTAGACTTAATTTACTTTTTTACCTTGGGGCGAGTACAGTGCGTAAGTACTAGAGATACAGATACGTTTCTGGTCATACAAGAAGTCAAAAACTCAATTGATTTTATTACCTTGGGTGCTAGACTTAAATCCACAAGTCTTCTAGCAATCTTCGGTCGCTCTTGCCTTGATCTCAGGAGTTGTCCACACGACAGCCAATGCTTATTTAAAATTAACTATAGCAGAAGTAACCTAGCTCAGGCTGAAAAAGAGACGAGAGTACATGGTGAGCAGCGGAAGAGCAAGGTAAGAATTGAAAGGCTCTCAAGAATCTGGTATGTACGTGCAAGTACGAACATCTAGACAGGTTACTTAACATCCATATACAGATAAAAAGTTTTAATAAAATGTCCTAACGATTCCATATACAGATAATAGCTTAAACTATGACTAAAACTCGTATTCTTGCATCATGCTTTTTCAGAGAAAATGCGCTTATAAGAATACAAGAACTATGCTACTGAACTTTGTTGAGGAATTCATATCAGAGCAACTAACCATAGAATCAGACCAACATATAGATAGAGTAATACCATTAGGAAACATTAATTTTGGAGTGGGTATACTCAGAGCTGTAATCCTGGCTGTCGAAGGCCATCCTCTGGAACTGCCCGATGTCCACCGGATGCACGCCGGCCGCGGCCGCCTTGATAACATGGCACATCTCCACATCGTCAAAGTTTCCGACTAGGGGTAAACTTACGAATTAGAGAAGAAATACAACGAGTACAAATTAAACTATGCAAAAACTAATTCATCATGTTCCTAACTATCTTATTATTTTTTAACTCCATGACTACCTTTCACATATGTGTTCAATTGATATTCAGATGGGAGAGATTGTGGAAAATGATAAGAAAGAGAGTGAATCAGGAGATAGCGCTCAGGTAAGGCAATTCATCATCTTTCTTATGCTCTTTTTTTAAACTCTATGATACCGTTCAAAAATGATATTAATGCATGTCAAGGCAATCATCATCTAGATGACTATCTTTACTATTTTTTTTTTAACTCAATGACTACCACATGTTCATAGGTGAGCTCAACGGATGTTCAGTGGTAGTACCGATGCTATTGGCAAGCGTACAATGTTGCCGCCAACATTTACCGGTGGTCCACGTGACAAGAGGCGTCGCTACATGGGTGCTATGGCCTTGGTGTGCAAGTACGGCAAGCGGATAGATTTTTCATCAATGATTTATAATAATTAGTTATTCCTATATGAAAATGGGTTTCTATAAAACCCTACGTCTCGGAAGGCAATGAGTACATGAGATGGGTTCCTATTCTCCTAAACAACAAAGACTCATATATGGTCATGGATTATTGTTAGAACGGAATACTTTGTAATTCTTGTCAAGTACGGGATTTGGCTTATAATATTTTTTATTCCTGCGACACATTATAAAAGGAAAACATGCATCAATAAAACTTAACCTTGTAGGAAACACATGTGAGTAAAACTGGTAGAGCTTCCAAGGCAAAAATAGCCAATACGTGGACTAAGACAATAGGCAAAAATAACCTTCAACATTTTATACTAAGCAAAAACCGGCATACAATAATAGACAAATTTAAACAAAATAAAATATTTGTAATAAAGCATCTCATTTAATTAACCCAAAATTTATATGGATCAAATCAATGCGTAAGTCAACTCGACCCAAATAGTATCTCCGGATGCTCTCATTTAATAACCCAAATAATATCTCCTAGTTGCTCTCATTTAATTAACCCAAAAATTACGTGGATCAAATCACTGATTAATTCAACTCGACCCAAATAGTATCTCAAGATGCTCTCATTTAATAAACCCAAAATTTACGTGGATCAAATCAATGAGTAAGTCAACTCGACCCAAATAGGATCTCCGGATGCTGAAATCAACTCGACCCATAAATCACGCTATGGATTTGGTGATTATGTAATTACTTAATTTACGATAATTGTGCACACATAAAAATGGTATCTAGAGATACCTAGCATCCTGCTATTGTAATGGTAATTAAAACATCTACCAAAATTGCGATAAGGAAGCAGGCATATAAAAAGTACCCTCAAGCACAGCCCGGGAGAGATCTCATCTATCCAGATTTTAACTCTGCCCATTCTTCAAACAAGTTTTCAAGGGACATCAAAAGTCGGACCTGCAGAGAAGTTCATCTCGTTCAAGGTATGTAATCAAATCTCTATAATACAAGCTGACGCACCATCGCCCTCTCTCCATTCATTTGTGCTGTTGTAAACCAAATGTACACCAAGTAAAGTTAATCCTAGCACCATGTAATGGCTTTCATGGTCTAAATATGTTCATTAGCCATCTACTGGCTTTCATGGTCTAAATCTGTTTTTTAACTTAAGTGAAATTTAGATGTCTGATTAGCTGTATCATCCCCTGTTTGATTCGAAATTTCAAGAACAGTCATTTGGTTCAAAGCCAAACTGGACTATATGTCTGCATCTTGACTAGGGTAAACTTAAAAATTATACAATCTACTTAGACATCTAAATTTCCATTACTACGTGTCTCAATTTTTTAAAATTCTATAATTGAGATGCAGCAATTATTGTAATTTAATTGCTAAATTAGAGAATATGAGTCACTATTGTTTGTTGCTCGCTCTTGTTTGAGAGAGAGATGAGAGAGCTTGCTGCTGCTGCTTTACCATTACTATGAGTAGCATATTAGAAGGCAATGGTAAATACAAGAACAATATGTCTTTGGCAACAAAATATTATGATATATTAAAATTATGGATACAACTGCAGCTGTTTCTACTCTGATAGTAGGCATAAACCAGTAGGGTCGTATGATGTTTCTACTCTCTTCCATGTTCAATTTATTGTTATATGCATGTATGGAATCCGACCTCCGATACAATCCCTTACTTTTATGCGAAAATTACATCTCGCCACTATATAAAAATAAATTCATCATATTGCTGATTAACTTTTAAATTTTTAACTCTATGACTACCTTGCATAGATGAGCTCAACCGATGTTGAGATGGGAGAGATTCAGCTAACTGATATGAAACAGAGTGAAACGGCATCCATCGCTCAGGTAAGGCAATGAATAGAAAATGATGTTATTGCACATAGATGAACTCCATAACTACCTTTTTAACTCTATGGCTACTGTTCATAGATGAGCTCAATCGACGGAGAGGTGGGAGAGAGTAAAGAAAATGTTAATAAACAGATTGACATGGTAGGCAGCTCTCAGGTAAGTGAATTGAATAGAATGTTGCTGACTAAGTTTTTTTTTAAACTCTACTACCTTTCATAGATGAGCTCAACCGATAGAGAGATGGAAGAGATTACGGAAGATGATAAGAAGCTTGACGATATTAAAAAATACATCATGTCTTTCCCTACAACGACCAAGTTGGTCCGGATACATGACTCATGCTTAAGGCGCAGTGATTTTGAAGAGTGCTTATTTCCAAACAATGGATGGTTGGATGGAGACGTGAGTAAATTTATAATTTGAAGAGTGCTTATGTCCACATTATTTCCACATTTACTCAGAACATCATGTAATTATTGTAAATTAATGTTATAATTTGACAATTTTTTCTTTGATCTTACAGTGCATTAATGCTTACACTTACTGCTTGAGGGCGAAAGAACACCTAATCAATAAGGCTGGTGGAAAAGTTTGGTATGAAAGCACACATATTTCTCAATTAATGCGGAGAGATGCCAACAATAACATAAGCGACAAAGATCGTGATGGTATTATAAAACGTGTGCGTATATACCTAGAACATGACATGGTAAGTTCAGCATAATTTACCGAGTTCAATTTAGTTTTAAAAATACTATTGCTACCACTTACTTTTTTTGTGATCAGATTTTTATACCGTTTAACGAAAATACAAATCATTGGGTTTTCCGTAACATCGATGTGCGCAACCGCCGTATACAAATTCTTGACTCCTTTGGTTCAACAATAGACCGCCCCGACTTACAACGGACGGTAATCACTTTATACTCTCATATTTATCATTATAATTGTTTGTGAAATAACGTCTACCTTTTATATCACCATGTCATTTCCTTTTCTATTTAACAGCTACAAGGTCTTCAAAATCAGCTTCAACTTGCTGCTCGGATGAGTAATTTTAATCTAGGTGAAAAGTGGCAAGACCTGGAGGTAACTACATGGAAGTGGGTGGAGTGTATTCAGCAACCATTACAGACAGATAGGTATGTTACAGCCGTATTGCCTTTTGGACTATTCGATAATTTCGTCGATTGTAGATCCATGTAGACCAACATTTTTTTACACTATTGCAGCTCATCATGCGGTTTGTTTGTCCTCAAACTCATGGAAGAGTGGACAGGCCAAGAACTAGCTCATCCCGTAACTCGGTATTTGCACAAGGATTCAAATATTATATTATAAGTACGAAGATCAATTCTTCCATGAATTAATTATACTCCCTAATTTGCAGAATGGACTCAAACTATTCAGGAAACGAGTTACCATTTATCCTACATAATACTTCCTTGAATATGTTAAAAGGAACCCCGGAGTTTGCACAGCCTGATACGAAGGGAGACCCAAGTGATATCCT
Organism: Lolium rigidum; assembly: GCF_022539505.1. Classification (NCBI taxonomy): domain Eukaryota; kingdom Viridiplantae; phylum Streptophyta; class Magnoliopsida; order Poales; family Poaceae; genus Lolium; species Lolium rigidum. The sequence continues at coordinate 309,112,438 of NC_061513.1, forward strand.
CATGTGGGACAGTAATGGTCCTCCTCCCACTGAGTTTACACAACTACCTCAGGTTGCCAATGCCCCCACACCTCCCTTGAAGATTATCAAGAAATCGTTTAACAAGAATGAAGCACTTTCTAAACTGCGAAATTATATTCTGTCTATTAACGACAACGACGCCATGAAGTAAGTCCAAACTGCGCCATTTTCAATTTTGAGTTTTGTCCTGTAGTTAACTTTCTGGTTTGTTTTGTAGACAAATATGGGTGAAGAGCTCTAAGCCATATCCGATTAGCATCAGTCTTAAACAATTGAAAGACTTGCTAAACGATAAAAATGGTATAGACACTGATTCTTTCAACATGGCCGTACGGGTAAATGCTACTGACGTAGCGCGGTTGTTTTTGGAGACTAATTATCACATTGTCGATCTCAGATTTTGCGTGAGTGGTTCTGTTTAAATTCATCTTACATGGTAACCACATGTCATGTTTCATCTAACTCTAATAATTCTCTCATCTCAGACCTTAGTGACTGACTCCTCCACCGACCCAAAGAAACGTTTACCATTTGACAAAAAGCGCGAGATCATGGCAATGATGTGTGAACGGTGGCCAGGGATGGAGTTCCATGTGTCAGAGTGCAACTCGGTAAGACTGGTGAATTCTCCATGCAGTCTGAGTCCCAAGATGATAAACTTATTGGTCTCTTGATTTACCTACGTCCTAATATTTCATAATTCAAAATTATGCAGATTTTGGTACCATATCGCCCATCTGTACAATGCTACATTCTTTTTGTGTTCAACCTGGATAAACGGACGGTTACTCTAATTGATCCCAATCCCGAACCGGAAATGTATAAACCAGGACTTCATCACAAATATATATTTAAGCTGAAAGAGATATCATTCTACCTGAACATTGCTCTTGGAGATGCAATCAAAGGCTGGAAAGATGACGTTTTTCTTTGGCGTCGCATCACACCATGTGGGTTGCCAATCAACAATGACAGGTTAGAATCCATGTAGTTATTAGTGATTTTCAAGATCTTGTCTACAATTTCGCTAACAATGTATGCTTTCTATATAGCCTCATGTCAGGATTTTTGGTGCTATCATATATGCGGTGGTGGAATGGCCAAGACGTCCCAGCAAATGTCAAGGTGGGTACTAAATTTTGGTGCTAACATATAAACTGTAAATTTGAACTCTTGGGCAGTATTGACGTATAATTCATGTGTAGGTTGGTTACGCACTACGGAACAAAGCGGTGATACACATGCTGTCCTACATGGAGAACGAGTCTGAAGCCAACATCCCACAACATGTTAAAGATTTAGTCAAAATGGTTGGCTCAGAATTTTTTCTTTGAAAAGTTGTTGTTTCGGTATTTTGAACAATCTCAGTTTGTGGATTTATAGTCTACTCCTGTAAAAGACCTTAGCGGTTTTCGCTTGAATGCTGGATAATGCTATGAGAAGATTTTATATAAGTTGATGGCGCAATAAGTATTTATTGCCTTTGGACAGATTAAAAAAATATTATTGATATCCACTCTCAGTAACAATGCATTTTTACAATGCAGAAAGAAGTGTGCATGCACATCTTGAATTACACCGAGAGGGACAAAGGGTGTACCTGCCAGCTTTGTTGCTCACTTGAGTTACTCTAGATTGTGTGTCCAGTAATGCCTTCACAATTTCATGTGATGCTGGTCCAGAATTCCATTTTGCCAACTTATGTGCTCTCTGGATGAATTTTCTCTATTGAATACTCCTTCCGTAATAGCCAATAACCTGAAATTTTTTGGTACAAAATCTCTGAATATTTTCCTTAGGTATTAACGAAAGACTAATACGAGGTGATTTGATGTTTGTTCACTATTACATGATGCGGTGTGGTAATTACATTAACATTAGTTAATCTCTACTACTTAAAATTTAGCTATACAAAATGTCTTATATTATTGGACAGGTTTCAAAAATGATGAGATATTTCAACAAAATGTCTTATATTATTGGACAGGTTTCAATTATACAGCTGCGCAAATAGGCTAAAGACAACTATCACCATTGATTCCACCTTAGCTGGTTGGCATTTGTCTAACCAAAAACTGAAAGGGTCATCATCTGATTCCACCAAAACCGGTTGGCCTTTTCTCAACAGCTATTCCCTTGACCTAAGATTTTAAATTTGTAAATTGGTGGACTGATCCGAAAATCCACCTACTTGTCTGACCATCAACTCCTCCAGCTGCTCAATAATAATATACCCCTGCGCCTAAAACAAAACAAGTAAAACAAGAGTTCAGAACCATGTAAGCCGTGAAAAAATAACTGGTCAAATACAGCCATGTGCATGTTAAAACATTGTGTTTAAATTTGATAACACACATAAACAAAGTAGCATAGTTTAATTGTCATAGCTAGCAAATTTGGATAACACGCATAAATAAATGTAATATCTGCTAATGAAAGGCAAAAGGGAAAATTTCAAATTGTGGCAAAGTACGAAAAGTGGAGTGGCATAGGCATAACCTATGACACAAAAAAATAAAATGTGATGAGCTATCCATCGGTTACAAGCTGCACGAATTTTATATGTACCAGTAGACTGAACTGTTCGGGATTTTTTTTTATTCCACTGAAACGCAAAGGGGTGGATACCATAACAAATACCTAAGATTCCAATGAAGGTAATAAGGAAATTAAAATGAGAGAAATAAGGAAATAATCATCAATTGGTCCAACATGCAATTAGTTGCTAAAACTGGTGGCATCCTTCATAAACTCTTGATAATTAAGATGAGAGATCACCTTCTTTATTCAATAGGATTTTTAGTAATCACCTTCCCAAATTTCCTCCCCTTGCCCAAATTTCTCTCTACTCCCAGCCAAATTAAGATGACAGATCACTTTCCTTATGCAAGCCACGTAATACTTCCCAAGTTTGGCTCCCATACCAAATTTTGATATACTGCTCCAAGCTGAATTCTCCAAACCGACAGAGTTATCTCAAATTTCGGCCACTTTGATTGCTCCCATACAATTAGCACGGTGAACAAACAACAACCTATGCAAACAGGTACGGCGGTGGAAGATTCCAAGGTCCTGTCGACGACTCTATTTGATCTCTGGTACGTTCTACGAATCATTCATGCTTCTAGCGTCTAACTACCATCCGACAGCATGCAAATCATTTGTTTGCTACACTTTTACCTTGCAGATGGATCCATCGAAACGATCGAGTGAACGTTCTCCTTTCAAAGACTTGTCCAACACAATCAATACAAGTAACAACTATGATATATATAATGTGCAAGTCAAAGAACTAATGCTGAACAACTGATTATGTTGCGTATTTTATTAGGTATCGCAGACAGTAGTAACGGAGGAAAAGATGCTAAACAACGCAATAGACAACGTCGACAGAGATATGAGCAGATGGATCCACAAAAGAAAGAAGAGCTACTTAAGAAGCGTCGTGAATCCTATCAACAGAAGAAAGCTAAACTACAAAGTACATCATCTTTTATAGCCACATGCTCCTTGGGTTTATTCAATTTATAGCCACTATGTTCAATTTATGTCTATATAATGCCAATGAACGACATGCTTTTTCGGTTTTAACCAGGAGACACTGCTAGCAACAAGGAAAATGTTGTTCCTTCTGAAGATGATGAATGGCTAAGGAATGACAACTATCAGAGACAGTCAATCTCTACCGGTATGATTGCTAAACTACAAAGTACAACATCTGTTACAGGCACACAAGATGGAGGTCCATCTGCACTTTCTGAACTACAAAGCATACCCACTATTAAAGGTGCACTAAACCACATGTTCCTTGGTTTTTTGCAATTTATGACCACTATGTTCAATTCTACAATGCCACTGAACGACATCCTTCTTGTGTTTTAACCAGGAGACGCTGCTAACAACAAGGAGAACGTGGTCCCTGCTGAAATTGACGCATACCAAATGCAATCACCTCATATGTCATCTCAAGGGCAAGGAAGTATCGTCACTGGTATGAAGTCACCTAAAACCTCTATAAGAAATAAGTTCAACTATATAATAATTCATATGTAATGTATCTACAACAGTGAACAAGGAAAATGAAGCACCTTCAATGAACAAGGAAAATGAAGTTCCATCTGAAGATGATGATTGGCTAAGAAGGAATGACAACTACCAAAGGCAGTCAATTCCTATGACATTTGAAGGGCAAGAAATCATCCCTACTGGTATGATTGCAGCTTATTCATGTTTAGTGTGTGAAGCTGCATCGCTATATAGAATGATATAAAAATTATTAATGTTGTTTGCTTATACTATGTAGATATAGTTGACATGGAGAACTGCATTCAGCCACAACCCGTTGTTAATCGCACAGAGAAGAAGAATGAGCGGAAAAGGGAACGATATACACAAATGAACACCGATAGTAAAAATGAACTACTAGCAAAAAGACGCGCAACTTATCATCAAAAGAGAACATTAGCAGGTAAGTGTTTTGTTATTGATGATCTCTTCATATCTACATGCACTCTTGCTTATGAGCATTTTATCGTTCATGTTAACAGAGCACATTGAAAAAACACGTGCAAGGGATAGGCTCCGTTATGCCGATATGAGTCCTAAGAAAAAGTGCTCTAAGAGTGCTCTCCGAGAGTTACGACGCAACCATCTGAATAAAGAATCTTTAGCCATGGAGAATCCATGTTGGACCCCTGAGGTTGTTCATACCCCTGATACTCAAGGCTCCATACCCACAAGTGATTGGCATATCCCTGAGTTTAGTGGAACACCTATATATATCGAACCTATTTCAGAGCAAATGTCAGGGGAGGTGACGCCTAACAAGGATGTTACTAATAAGTCACGAAGAAAACATGTAACACCTGGAGAAAGGCATGCCTTGCTAGGTCTTCGAAATGAAGCATTCTATGCAAATAGTAAGAAGCATGTGATACCGTCGGCAGATGAAACCCTGTCAATGAGCATGGAAGGCGTAAATGGTTCCGAGACACCAACACAATCAGCCGTCGTTAACAATGGTAATGTTCATGTCTTCATTTTATTTTGCTCCAATTAATTCGTTAACGGATCCGATGATCATACTTTCATGCATTAGGAGTGCCTAGACAATTATATAGGAGCTGAAACATATTGCCATATCTGAATACTTTCATGCTGTGTACGCAGAAACTACGCCTCCAACGCTCGGCATTGTTCAACAACTTCAAACACAGTCACCAGCCAATGATGACGGTAGTCATTTTTCCCATATTAATTCCATGTCCATTTGAAATATGTTTTCACATAATTAGATAATTATATAATACAGGCAATGATGAGGGTGTCATATTGGAAGAAGACTCCGAAGATGAGGAAGGTTACATGTTTGCCGGACAAGGTAATTTGATCATGTTACAGACCATACTGTGCACATATTGCACATAGTATTGAGACTAATGTTGTTATCCACCATTTCAGAAGATGATGGCGATGAGGATGTGGAAACAGATGAGGTCCATGATGGCTCTGCTTCGGTTCCAAACATCCTAGATCCATATGACATGGTGTACAGCAAAATACCAACTGAGACGCACATGCTCAAGCCTGTTGATGACTGCCAACATAAGCATTGTGGTGCAAAGAGGTTCGAGCATGAGCCACCAGGGTTTTGCTGTCGTAATGGGCAGATCAAGCTAGCCGACACAGATACACCACCCGAGCTCATAAGGCTTTGGACGAGTGAAGACCCTGATGCTAGGCATTTCCGTGAAAACATAAGGTTTTTCAATGGGCATTTCTCGTTCACCTCACTATACTGCAACCTTGATGGTGATACCACTAACACATCAAAGCATCCTATCTACACTTTTCGTGCTCATGGCCAAATGTACCACAACATAAGGTCATTTGGCAGAATAGATGGTCTGCAAGGGAGTCACCTGGAGCTTTACTTCTTTGATGATGACCCCAATTTAGAGCACAGGTATCGTAGCTGCCGCAAAGAGCAGTGCGCAAAAGACAAAGAAGTAATCACACAGATGGTCAACATACTGAAAGGAAACCCATACTCTGAACATCTACGGAGTATGGGAGAGGTTGAGGATGTTGATGATTATCGTATCACACTAAACCTTGACCAAAGGATGGACCAAAGGAGATACAATGCACCAACCACTTCCGAAGTAGCCGCGGTGTGGGTGGAAGGAAGCGAACGACGAAGACAGTTCGACCACAGCGTGATCTTGCAAGGAAAAAACAGAGATATTTTTGGTATCAAGTCCTATCATGGATGCTATGACGCACTGTCCTACCCACTATTCTTCCCTAGAGGCGAGCTTGGGTGGCATACCGATATCCCGAAGAGAAATGTATCCTATGATAATGTGATGGCGGCACGTGCAGCTCGTCTAGCTCGTCGTAATAACGATGAGTCCTCTCAATCCCCCCACGATAATAATGATGATGGCGACGAAGATAATGATCCAGGTTTGTGTTTTAATTATTTTTTACATGCGAAGTCCATGGTAAAACATATGATTTCCCGTTTCTAACACCGCTCATTCTAAATTCTCTGTGCAGCTTCGGGAGGAAATAAATGTGTGTCAGTGAGGGACTACTACTGCTATAAATTCCAGATGCGTCCTGGGATATTTAACCCCATCCTGCATGGAAAGCGTCTTTTTCAGCAGTTCGCGGTCGACACATATATCAAGATCGAGAACTCACGGTTGGACTATATGTGGAATCATCAAGATAAGATAAGGGCAGACCTGTACCAAGGCCTGATGGACAGCTTGCATGCCGGTGAGGGTAGCGCCGATGCTATTGGAAAGCGTACAGTGTTGTCGGGAACATTTATCGGTGGTCCACGTGACAAGAGGCGTCGCTACATGGATGCTATGGCCTTGGTGCGGAAGTACGGCAAGCCGGACATCTTTCTCACGATGACATGCAATCCTAACTGGGATGAGATCAAGCGCGAGCTATACCCTGGCCAGACACCTCAAGACCGCCCAGACCTTGTTGTGCGTGTATTTAAGGCAAAATTGGAGGAACTCAAGAATAAGTTGTTTCAAAAGGACATCCTCGGGAAGGTAAAGGCATATGTGTACGTGGTGGAGTTCCAAAAGAGGGGCCTTCCACATGCACACTTCTTGCTCATCATGGAAGGGCGATACAAGCTCACATGTCCTGAACAGTATGACAAGCTTATCTCAGCGGAGCTACCTAATAAGATAAAGTACCCAGAACTATACAAGATGGTAGTGAAACATATGATGCATGGCCCATGTGGTGTTTTGAACCCTGATTGTCCATGCACGAAGGGCCGTCCTTCTTGCAAGAATCAGTACCCTCGACCTTTCAATGTGGCTACCTTACAGGGAAAGGACTCATACCCTGTATACAGACGACGTAACGATGGTTGCAAAATAATGGTCCGAAAGGCTTGGCTAGATAATAGGTGGGTTGTCCCATACAACCCTCACCTTTTGCGTCACTTGAATTGTCACATCAATGTTGAGGCATGCTCGAGCATAAAGGCCGTCAAGTACCTATTCAAGTACATATACAAGGGGCATGATCGGGCGTCTATCACAGTGAGCGAGGCTGACAGGACAGATAGCAACGGGAACATAGATGAGATCAACCAGTATAGAGACGCGAGGTGGGTGACTCCTCCTGAAGCCTTGTGGAGGATATACGGCTTCGAGTTGAGTAAAAATTACCCACCTGTGATGCAGCTGCAGCTCCATCTAGAAAATTGTCACATGGTTTCGTTCAAGCAGGGCCAAGATATCCAACAAGTAGTTAACCGTCAAGGTGTTGAGAAGTCAATGCTTACAGAGTACTTTGCGGCAAACAGATTACATGAGGAGGCCCGTGGTATCTTGTACAGGGATTTCCCCGAATGGTACACTTGGCAGAAAGGTAAGAAAGGTGAGGATAAACACTGGCAGAGAAGGGCTGTAAAAAAAGATGGTACACCTACGAAAAGGATACAAGTTGGAAGGATTGTGTCGGCTCACCCAGCGGAAGGGGATCGCTATTACCTGCGAGTCCTTCTAAACCATGTCACTGGGGCCACCTGCTACGATGACCTAAAGACGGTTGATGGCCAGCTATTGGGATCCTTTCGTGAAGCTGCAGAGAGAAGGGGGTTGATCGAAGGGGACAACACGTTGGATGAATCCCTCACTGAATCGACACTCTTCGAGATGCCATCATCTCTACGAAGGCTCTTTGCGACAATATTGGTATTCTGCGAGCCTAGCGATGTGCGCGGGCTCTGGGATAAGCACTTGGATGCAATGTCGGAAGACTATCGCCGCAACGATCCATCCAATGTTGCTGAGCAGAAGGTTTTGATAGATATCAGGAATATGCTACAGTCAATGGGCAAGGACATAAAGTCATTTCCTCTTCCTGATATCGATGAGGAATTTGACAGCGCCACCGGTGTGGAAAGGGAGATCTTCGAGGAGTCTGTGATTGAGCCCAATGAGGAGGACATAAATCTATCAGACTCACTTAATACGGATCAGAAAAAAGCATATGAAAAAATTATGTCTGCTGTTTGTGGCGATGAGGGTGGTGTTTTTTTTGTGGATGGACCTGGAGGTACCGGAAAGACTTTTCTGTATAGAGCAATGCTCGCAACAGTCCGCGGTCAAAAAAAGATTGCTGTAGCGACAGCTACATCTGGTGTTGCAGCTTCCATAATGCCTGGAGGGAGAACAGCTCATTCCCGATTCAAGATACCACTGAGCATTGATGACGGCGGGTATTGCACCTTCACGAAACAGAGCGGTACTGCCAAGCTCCTACAGTCGGCTTCTCTCATTATCTGGGATGAGGCTTCCATGACAAAGAGACAGGCAGTAGAGGCGTTGGATAACAGCATGCGGGATATAATGAGCCGTCCAGACCTGCCATTTGGTGGAAAGACAGTCGTGTTTGGTGGGGATTTTAGGCAGGTCCTCCCTGTTGTCCGTAAGGGGTCGAGGGCTCAGATAATTGATGCATCACTACGCAGGTCTTACCTTTGGGATTGCATGACTCACCTAAAGCTCGAACGCAATATGAGGGCACACAGTGACCCTTGGTTTGCGGAGTACCTACTGCGCATCGGTGATGGTAAGGAGGAGGCCAATGGTGATGGTGACATCCGTCTTCCTGACGAGATATGTGTGCCGTGTACTGGGAAGAAGGGCTCCGACCTTGATAAACTAATAGACAGTGTTTTTCCCAGCCTTGGTGCTAACATGTCAGACCCAAACTACATCACCTCGAGAGCAATCTTGTCGACACGAAATGATTGCGTTGATAGGGTTAATTTGAAGATGATCAATCGATTTCAGGGACAAGAGATGGTGTACCGTAGCTTTGATTGTGCGGTGGACGACCCTCATAACTACTACCCACCAGACTTTCTCAACACATTGACCCCTACTGGTCTGCCCCCACATTTGCTGAAGCTGAAGATCAACTGCCCTATCATATTGCTCCGAAACATTGACCCCGCAAACGGACTTTGCAATGGCACGAGGTTGGTGGTACGAGGATTCCAAAAGAATGTCATCGATGCAGAAATTGTTTTGGGTCAACATGCTGGAAAGAGGATCTTCCTGCCAAGGATCCCACTTTGCCCCTCTGATGATGAAATGTTCCCTTTTCAGTTCAAAAGGAAGCAGTTTCCTGTTAGGCTTAGCTTCGCCATGACGGTTAACAAAGCACAGGGGCAGACTATACCTAATGCCGGTATTTACTTGCCTGAGCCGGTGTTCTCTCACGGGCAGCTATATGTCGCGCTATCTAGATCTACCGCTAGACAAAACGTCAAGGTTCTTGTCATCCCAGATGGTGATAACAAGAACAAAAACTCTGATGAAAGCAAGAAGAAGAGGCGTCCTGTCAATAGCTACACAAAGAACATCGTCTGGAAGGAGATACTTACGTCCTAGGTGAGATATTTTGTTGTCGTACTTGTAGTATTCACTATGCTATCATTTTTTAAATACATATAATAGGTTCCAAATTAGCTAGGATCATATTAGGTTCTGCATATACTGCAACTCCACAAAAGACATGCAAAGACGAATGAAGCATAGAGACAACCTGCAGTACCAACTACAAAAAATTGTCCAGATTGATTGTATAGCATAAATAGCACCACCAGTTTACCAAGAATCAAAAGTAGCAGCTTACTCAATCCACCAGTTTAACTCTAAGCACCTTTTACCAGACATATATTTGCACCATAAGATAATTATTTCAGGAAATAGGCTTATGTACATATACAAGCAGTCAAACATCACGTACTAAAACTAAAAATGCTTATATACATCGATGAGTAATCCTTGGAAGAGGGTTAATTTACAACAGTAAATTCTGACATGATTCTACTATATGGCGCCTTATGGTCTAATACTGGCTTTGTAAACAGAACAAATGGTGGTTGTTATGATGGACACGGTTGAAAACAGGATCAGCTGAGCATCAAACAGAAAACTAGAAACACACTTTTTTATTGTACATAGCTGAAGCAATGACACTGAAACTAAATGCAACCAGGAGCCTTATACGCCATAGATTAAACAAGTACTAAAATGGTCTGAGACCATCATGTACATAAACAGTGTGAGCCAATGGTAATTACTAGGCTGGAATATAACATAACATTAGTAGGCAGCCTGACTTACTTCAAATTGAGGAGATCTCCAATATTTAATAAGGTCCTTCCAATCAGCTTCACAAATTATGTCATCACGTTTTTTCAATAGCTGTTCATTAGTCAATTCAGCATCAAACATTGTTTTATTTAAATCTGCCTGCCATTCCTTTCATTTTGTGTGTGAAGTGTTATCAATATATCTCAAAGTAGTTCAGTCCACCTCATAAAATGCCTGTTAAAATGAGAGAAAAGATGATGCTCAGCTAGATGGCTTTAACCAGAACGTATAAGATGTAAATTATGTACTGGAATACCTTTACGTCATCCCATCATCATGCACAAGTTTAGCATCGAATTCAGCAACCCTTTGTCCCGAAAGCACAAGTTTAAGCTCAATGTTCCTGCAGTTGGTTTGCCAATCATTATGCACAAATGTTAGCCCACGGAAAGAATATAAGGCAAGAATAAGTGAAAAACAAAGGACCTGACCTGTGATCTCTCAGAGCATGACCCACTTTTCAGATGTATTGGTGCTCATGAGAACATGTGTCAGTTAAGCACCGACAAACTGACCTATAACATCTGCAAAGTAAGACTCCGAGGTTATATCCAATCAGAAAATCAAGGCAGACATGATTATTGCGCTCCAACACGCTACTACATTGGAACAATTATCCAACAAATGTAATATTCATGCAGTAAAGATCATATGTTTACAAACATAAGTACTACTAAACCAATAAAAACAAAAATGCAACAAAACTTAACTTACTTTAGGTAATATTGGAAAATATATTGGATAGTGAGTCTGTTTTTAACTTCTTACTTTTCTTTTTCTGGTAGTTTTCACATAGATCATAATAATCTTGAAACCAACCGAAGGAATAACCTTTGGGCATAGCACAATGATTCAGTCTATTCTTAACTTAACTTACTTTAGGTAATATTGCAAAATATATTGGATAGTGAGTCTGTTCTTAACTTCTTATTTTTCTTTTTCTGGTAGTTTTCACATATAGCATAATAATCTTGAAACCAGCCAAAGGAATAACCTTTGGGCATAGCACAATGATTCAGACTACAAAATATATCCATCTAAATCGAAGACATGTATGTGACTAAATTTAGAAATCAGAACCCCCAATATTAGAGTTCGTTTGGCACCTAGGCACCCCACAGGCTCATATGTCCACAATCCCCAGGTGCACAATTAAACCTAAAATTGCACTCCGGTAATACCAAATAAGGATATGCATTCCGCATTGTTTTTGTTGATTCCATTGTTCATATCTACCTACCGAGAAAAGACCACATAACATTAGAATAATCTCAGTGAGCCCTTAGCCAGTTCAATACAAAGTCGAAACTACATGCCAAGCTAATGCAGCAAGAAGCTTCTAATGGGATAAGAATGAGGTGATCCTAACAATCCGCCTCAAACATACCTCCACGAGGAGGTAGTCCAAGTATGCACCAGAGATCAACACTCCGAACCCGCCTCGGCGATCCTGGTTGTTGGAGAACCCTTTGGCGGTAGCAGCACAATCCCTCCGCCGCGGGTATGAAGGTCGAGGAGGCCCAGGGCGGCAGCACCATAATCCCTCCGCCACGGGTATCAAGGTCGAGGAGGCCCAGGGCGGAAGAACCACAGTCCCTCCTTCGTCGTTGTCGAGCTCGAAGCGGTCCAAGGCGGCGCCGGTGCGCTGGGACGGCGGGAATTAGGAGGCAGTCCCGACGACAAACTTCTGGCACGTCTCGACGAAGTATTAACCTGCGCCATGATAAAAGCAATGTTAGTCATGTCCTATACAAAACACCGAGGCTGAGTCTCTTGAGCAACACGAATTGCAGAATACTTGTCAACTTATGGTCAATTTTGACATTTGAAAATAATTCACTTTCATTGAGCAATTGCATCTTTGGACTGAAAAACAATAATACATGTGAGTTGTGTCATCTTTGGTATGTAAATAAGAACTCCTGGAGCTACGGTTCATCGTCCAGGTGATAACAATACTAAATAAAAACTCCTCGGGATACTTTTTCTTGAGATTTCGCAATAATTTGGATACTGTGGATCTGCAAAGCGGCCTCCATTCAGGATGTATTAAGGACTCATGACAGCAACGTAGGAAGTAGGTGATGTCTACTTTCAGGTTACAGGATTAAAATCACAGGAAATGTTTTTTTAATAAAAATGCAGTGGTATTTATTTAATATCAGTAACTCGCACATTAGGGGCTTAATTAGTGTCCCTACTCCAGAGTTTAACTTAGGGTAATCAACCACGGTACGCAAAGATCAACATAGCAAGAACGGTTTTGAACAATATGGGTTCTTGGTTTACTTGTTCCTATAATTCCCCACTTCTCTGTGACCCCGTTTGCACCGGTTTGTACACATGCGAGAGTGGCTGCGTTGTTTACCATTGTTACAAGTACATATCCCATCTTCAAGAACTATAATCTTTCATTTGTTTCGAGTGCTTCGAGTGTGTTCTAATTGTTGGACCAATTCATCTTGATTTATGCTCACAAACCAGAATTCGATGAGAATTGGTATTTTTAAATCAAATTGTCCATAACGATTTAAAATCCCTATAAATGTTCGGAAGTTTTCTCTTGTTATCGGCTATGTTCCTATGTTTTGCAGACTCCACATAAGAAGCAAGCCGCTATAGATGTTCTTTGTCACTATTCACAATTTGCTATGGTGTGCATTGGTGAGGGAGTTTGCCCAACTGATCTCTGGTTGTGTCTTATGAAGGTATATTTCCTATCTTGTAACTAATGTGGTTTCTAACTGTTGTGCGTTTATTACCATCATTTTTAATGTCTGTCCTAAGCATGTGAGTACTTGGTCTTGTAATAATGTCTTCTTTGGGTGGCATTGAACCAATTTAGAAAATACATCTATGATTAAAAATGGTAGAATTTATGCCTTATAGCTATGTGATTGGTATTGAACTTATTGCTAGATAGAAACGACATAGCCAGTATCTAGACGAATAAGGAGATTTCTTACAAAATGGAGCATATTCCCCCAATTTGAAGATGGGGGCAGAGATACATTGGGGAATGCTTAAACTTGGCATGCGAATTTCCTTATTTCCTTAAAAAAAAGTTCACAATAAAGTCTCAAAATTTCCTAACAAAAAGCATATGTGCAGAAAATATTTGCGATCGCCTACCAAATACCAATCATGTGGCAATATAAACAGGAAATATTTGCGATCGCCTACCAAATACCAATCATGTATCAATATAAATAGGCATTACCTATTATTCTCCACGCTGATCAATCTTCCCGAGCGGCATCAATCCAACATCACCACTATATCACGAATCATTATCGACAACAAGGTATGAATTGAGGCCAAACAACACCACCCGCGCTCCCTCGAATCCTTTCGGAACCCTGGGATCTTCAACGGCACCGCGCCGGCGGTGAATCTCGGCTCATCCCTGCGGCGCGCAGGGAGGACCGGTCCGTCGCGAGGGAGCCGGCGGCTGGCGGCCGTGCGAGGGAGCCGGGTGGCGGGGATGCGCGAGCGAAGATGGGGCGGGGGGCGCGCGAGGCAGCCGGTGGCAGGGCGCGCGAGGGAGCGGGGGCCGGGACCAGGCGAGCGAATCTACGCCGGGCGGCCGCGCGAGGGACCCGGGGCAGGAGCGCGCGACGGAGCCGGGGAGCGGGGCCGCGCGCCCAAAGCTCGGGCCGGCGGCCGCGCGAGGGAGCCGGGGGCCAGGAGCGGACGAGCTAAGCGGGGGCCGGCGGCAGCACGAGCCAAGATTGGGGGCTGACAGTGAAGTCTCTAGCCAGCAGTGAGAAAAATGGGAAGTTGAGAGGTGGGAGACGACGGGGAAAGGTGCGAGTATGTTTATTCATTCACCAAGAGACAACTTGCCTGCAAGTGGGAGGAGAAAGATCTGCCTAATCGTAACGAGCATGTGAGATGGGGATGTGATTAGATGTGTAGACGTGATTAGAGCAAGTACAATAGAGTCCAGTCAGCTGACTATAAGACATTAAATAATATATTTTAGATGAGTTGGAGGAGAGAGAAGAGGAGAGAGAAGAGAGGTGGGCTACTATGCAATAGCCAGCTCTTACACGTGCTCCTAGGCACTTTGTGAGAGTGAAAGGTGGGCCATATATTAGTAAAGTACTACATTCTTATAGCCAACTATTGTACATGTTAGCTATATGATGACTACAAATGATATGACATCTTGTTATAGCCAACAGTTGGCTATACTATTGGAATTGCTCTTAGGTGGTTTGCAACGTGTTTTGCGACTTTTCTGCTCGCTCAAGTATACAGTAGTACAGGCTTAGCACCCGCCGCACGAAGCCACAAATATGCGGCGCCGCTGTGTAGTTTTGTCCAAAAAGAGATATACTCCAGTTTGTTGTCTCTGTGTTGTACGCTCCTGAGTTGAATCTATCTCCAGCTCAGTACCACTGCGTAGGTCACTTCTAATTTAATTCGTAAAAAATATCACTTCTAATTTTTGGTGGGTGCTCTTGGGCATGTGAGGAGCAAATATACTGCTAAAGATAGTGTGGCCGGACTTTTATTTAACCGTAGAAGAGAATTGTATTCTTTTCATTTCATATGCATGCTTGTATGACTTTATTTAATTTTTCTATTTCATATATGTTTTTCTTTTTTAGATAATAGCAGGGATGGACACTTATATTATTGATGCTCCGAAAGAATTCAACGAGATAGGCTCTGATGCGATATGCACGGTGGGTGGTATACTACGTTGAATTTTTTTATTTTTTCGCATGAACTATATATGTTAATGTGAAGTATTGTTGTGCAGAATGTTTTTGAGCTCAAGAAGAATTTTTTGGTACGCTTGCTCAAGTACAGTAAAAATGAAGCGGAAGAAAATATTCCTAGCATTGTACGGTAGTATTTAAGGAGCATCGAGGTGTAGATTCTTTTAATGTATAAAACAGTTAGTCGAGTGCTTATTTAATTTTTATAAACGATGTCAATTATTATAACGTTCTTCAAAGCAATGTAGTTGTATTATGACAATGATATCTTGTTATTGTGTTCGGTATTATCATGCTATAGCACATTATAATATCCCTGATTTGATTTGAATTTTTATGCTGGGTTTCAAATTATATATGTTCATTGAGAAATGAAATTTGAAGACCCGTGGCAACGCACGGGCATTTGTACTAGTGTCTAAAATAAATCGAGTGAAATAACTTAATGTGAAAAGGAAATGGTGATGTGGAGGAGAGAGAAGTGAGAGTGTGGACTATAGCCCATGCATTGGCAAGGTGGGGTGAGAGTGGGGTGAGAGTGAGAGAAAAGCTGACGTGGCGGGGCGGGAGTGAGGCGGTGCATTGGCACCAGCCTTATACAGTAAGAGAAAAGATTGCTTGGAGAATATGGGTATTAATGTTGGATGTTACAACTGTGAGTTACTGGAACAATTACTTTCTGAAGTTAACATATAATATAACTTACGCACATATGAGTTGATTTTTCTTGTTCGGTTTCAAACATGTTAATTTATTTGCATTAGTTGACAATTTTTTTTTCTTCCTTTGCTATTCCTTTGTGCCCTATCCATAAGGGTCCTCGTACTGGGTTTCCCTTTTGCAAACTTCTGTGAAAAACAAAGCAAGACGGAATGAGTTCACTCCTTTGTTTTACCTTCGAGGAAGAATAGATGGGAATGGCCAAGAAAAGTTTACGGCTCATATTTGTGCTTGTGATGGTGTCCGACATTGCCAATACCATAAAGAAGCTACTATCCCCATGCCAGCTCCATATCCTCGGGTTTATATTGTATCATCCATGTATATGTGGTCAGTACTTTATGTTCTGCGAACAGGAAGTTTCTATTGGACGTGCTTCATTATACCCACAATTATTACTTCCATATAGTTAAACACGCTCGGACCTCGCATGAAGCAACCATGGTATTCTAATCTTCGGTAAATATGTACTACCACCTACTTTAACACCCCTGCTTTGTCCTCCTACCTGGTTATCCACCATAATCGGATGATTCGCAGCAAACACGTCGTCTTTATAGTTCTTACTTTCTGTTTGAGGTCAGACCAAACGTTTACATGATTCTATGTTCATCATGATGGTCGGGCGCAGCAAAGCGCGCGTTCATGTTCTAGTAACTCAATAAAACATTAGCTACAACTCTCCACGTCTAGAAAGCCTTGCTTAAAGTCCACAAGAGACAATGCAAAAAAACAGAGACAGAATCTGCCAAAACAGAACAGCCAGTAAAGACGAATTTTAAAGAGGTACTTCCGTTGCTCAAATCAGGAAACTCAAAACTAATGAAAGCTGCATACATATCTGAGGAACACGCACGTAAATTGGCATAATTTTCTGAGTTACCTACAGAGAAAACAGCCCAGATTCGTGACAGATAGAAATCTGTTTCTGTGCAGAAATCCAAATCTAGCATCAACCTTCTATTAGAGACTTTACTCGGCACAGTAATGCAATAAAGTAAAGATACAAATGTATTGCTACAGTAAGTAAAACAAGTGGAGGAAGAAATAAATATTGTTTACCTCCTCCATGCATATAAAAAGTATTTGTTAACAAGGTTGATCAAGTCTTGCCACCAAATAAATTTTACATAGCATAAGAATAAATAAACCTCAAATCAATCATGTTACCTTGAATTGTATTGATATGGATCCAATCACAAGAGTTTGATATTCTTCTTTAGGCTCATATATTGGACAATCAATAGTTCCCAATTTGATAGTTCTCACATTAGAAATAGTATTAACTCCACACGCTTTCTCAATCCTCTTGGGGAAATAGACGGTGTGTTCCTTATCATCAACATTGAAAGTAACCTTTCCTTTCTTGCAATCAATAACAGCCCCTGCGGTGTTAAGAAAAGGTCTCCCAAAAATAATAGACATATTATCATCTTCAGGCATTTCCAACACAACAAAATCAGTTAATATCAAGCAGTTATTAGTAACTTGAACAGGAACATCCTCACATATACCAACAGGAATAGCAGTAGACTTATCAGCCATTTGCAAAGATATATCAGTAGGTATCAACTTATCTAAGTAAAGTCTCTTATAAAGAGAAAAAGGCATAACACTAACACCGGCCCCCAAGTCACATAGAGCAGTTTTAACATAATTATTCTTAATAGAACAAGGAATAGTAGGTATACCTGGGTCGCCCAACTTCTTTGGAATTTTGCCATTGAAAGAGTAATTAGCAAGCATAGTGGAAATTTCCTCATTGGGGATTTTCCTTTTGTTAGTAACAATATCTTTCATATACTTTGAATAAGGAGGCAATTTAATAGCATCGATCAAAGGGATTTGCAAGAATAAAGGTTTCATCCAATCACAAAATTTATTATAGTGTTCTTCTTCCTTTGATTTTAGTTTCTTAGCAGGAAAAGGCATTTGCTTTTGCACCCAAGGTTCTCTTTCATTACCATGTTTCTCAGCAATAAAATCTTCTTTAGTATACTTTTTATTTTTAGCATGCTTTTCGGGTTCTTCTTCAACCTCTTCTTTATCGGGAGTATCATTCTTATCATTATCTTTATCATGTTCATTACCACTTTCGGTTTCAGCATCGAAATAGAAATACTATTAGGATCATTAACGGGTTCGGAGGATTCTACAACATTCTTATGTTTCTTTTTCTTTTTCTTAGATGGAGCTCTAGGTTCAATGCGTTGAGAATCTTGTTCAATTCTTTTGGGATGCCCTTCAGGATATAGAGGATCCTGGGTAGAGACACCACCTCTAGTCGTTACTTCATAAGCATGTTTTTCTTTAGAATTATTTCCTAACAAGTCATTTTGCACTTTAGTGAGTTGATCAATTTGAGTTTGAACCATATGAAAATGTTTAACAAGCATCTTAACATCATTGGAGGTTCTCTCCACAATATCATGCAATTCACTAATAGCTCGAGAATTTTCCATTAAATGATTCTCTACTCTCATATTAAAATTTTCTTGCTTAACAATATAATTATCAAACTCATCTAAGCATTGTGCAGGAGGTTTTGAATACGGAATATCTTCCCTAGTAAAACGTTGAAGGGAATTTACCTCAATCATGGATGAAGGGGGAATTATCTCACATATATCTTCTATGGGAGGAAGATTCTTCACATCTTCGGATTTAATACCTTTCTCCTTGAGAGACTTCTTGGCTTCCCTCATATCTTCATCATTTAATTTAATCAAACCCCTCTTCTTCAATATTGGCGTTGGAGTTGGTTCGGGTGTAGTCCAATCATCATGATTCCGGCCTATTTTAGCCAATAATTCTTCGACTTCGTCCGGAGTTCTTTTCCCGAAAACACAACCAGCACAACTATCCAGGTATGCCCTAGACTCAATGGTTAGTCCACTATAAAATATATCAAGTAAATCATGCTTTTCCAAATCATGATCGGGCAGAGCTCTAATAAGAGAGCAAAATCTCACCCAAGCCTCGGGCAATTTCTCTCCATCTTCCCGATCAAAATTATAAATTCTCCGCAAAGCGAGCATGTTGAGCACTAGCGAGAAAGTATTTCCGGAAGAAAACATCAAGCAACTCTTTTGGACTTTTAATAGAATTAGGTGGCAAACTATTATACCAAGTTTTAGCGTCATCCTTTAATGAGAATGGAAAGATTTTAGCAACAAAGTAAGTACGCTTCTTAACATCATCGAGAAAACAAGCTACTCGGAGTAGATAACTCAATCATGTGTTCAACGAGCACTTTCTTTTTCGGTACCACAAAAGGGTGTTTTCTCAACAATAGCTATATGAGATAGATCAAGAGAAAAATCATAATCTTTATCCTTAATGTTTATAGGAGATGTGGCAAATTTAGGATCGGGAGACAGTTTATATCTAACGAGCATGTTACGCAAGCAACTTTTTAATTTTTCTTGCATCAGTAGTAGCATTGCATTTTTCAATAAAATCATCATCAAGTTCCACATATTCTTCATCAAGATCATCACTAGAGTATTCAAGTTCGAGTGAATTAACGAGTGTAGTAACATCAGGAGTTTCAGCATTTTCAATTTGTCTAGACCTAGCAATTGTAGCATCTAGAAAAGATCCTAACGAACCACTATCATCAAGCACAGCAGAAGCATCATCAATATTATAAGAGGAATTTTCAGATTCAGCAGAAGTACCAGCATTTGAAGCTTGTGGTGGTGAAACAAGTTTACTTATCACAGATGGTGAATCAAGAGCGAGCGGAGGTACTCAGAGTTGTACCTTTTCTTGTAGTGGATGGTAATATGGCGACCTTAGTATCGCGAGGTTTACCCATGATGGAGAATTTGCAGCGAACAATATCAATCCAAGTGAACTTCCAAACAAAGCTATGCTCCCCGGACCCACAAGTATAGGGGATCGCAACAGTCTTCGAGGGAAGTAAAACCCAATTTATTGATTCGACACATGGGGAGACAAAGAATACTTGAAAGCCTTAACAGCGGAGTTGTCAATTCAGCTGCAGCTTGGAAACAGACTTGCTCGCAAGAGTTTATCGATAGTAACAGTTTTATAGTAGTAGCGAGTAGTGAAATAACGACAGCAGAGTAACAAAGACAGCGAGTAGTGATTTTAGTAAACAGCGGGATTAAAATACTATAGGCACGGGGACGGATGACGGGCGTTGCATGGATGAGAGAAACTCATGTAACAATCATAGCAGGGCATTTGCGAGATAATAATAAAACGGTATCCAAGTACTAATCAATCAATAGGCATGTGTTCCAATTATAGTCGTACGTGCTCGCAATGAGAAACTTGCACAACATCTTTTGTCCTACCAGCCGGTGGCAGCCGGGCCTCAAGGGAAACTACTGGATATTAAGGTACTCCTTTTAATAGAGTACCGGAGCAAAGCATTAACACTCCGTGAACACATGTGATCCTCACATCACTACCATCCCCTCCGGTTGTCCCAATTTCGTCACTTCGGGGCCTTGGTTCCGGACGGCGACATGTGTATACAACTTGCGGGTAAGATCATAAACAACGAATATCTTCATGAATCAATAACATGTTCAGATCTGAGATCATGGCACTCGGGCCCTAGTGACAAGCATTAAGCATAACAAGTTGCAACAATATCATAAAAGTAACATCTACGGATACTAGGCACTATGCCCTAACAATCTTATGACTATTACATGACCAATCTCATCCAATCCCTACCATCCCCTTCGGCCTACAGCGGGGGAATTACTCACACATGGATGCGGGAAACATGGATGGTTGATGGAGAGGCGTTGGCGGTGATGATGGCGATGATCTCCTCCAATTCCCCATCCCGGCGGAGTGCCAGAACGGAGACTTCTGGCTCCCGAGACGGAGTTTCGCGATGTGGTGGCGTTCTGGAGGGTTTCTGGCGACTTCGACTTCTCCCGTGCGTTTTTAGGTCGAGGCCGATATATAGTCCGAAGGAGGGCGTCGGAGGCCGACCGAGGGGGCCACACCATAGGGCCGCGCGGCCCCCCCTAGGCCGCGCCGCCTTATGGTGTGGGGCCCTCGGGCCTCCACTTGATTTGTCCTTCTGACTCCGTCGCATTCCGGGAAAATAGGGCCTTCCGTCAAAATCCCGAGGTTTTTCCCGAAAGATGGATTTCGCACAAAAACGAGACACCAGAACAGGTTCTGCTGAAAACAGCGTTAGTCCGTGTTAGTTGCATCCAAAACACACAAATTAGAGGCAAAACAATAGCAAAAGTGTTCGGGAAAGTAGATACGTTTTGGACGTATCATAACCCCAGTTGACGCATATAACTTGATTTTTTCTATTAATCCAATACGTGGTTGCTTTAAAAAAAAGTGCGGAGATGTTGCCAGCGAAAACTCTGCGAGGGTACACAATATTATACGGGTAGTAGTAGATGGATGTCACACACTCGAGTGCTGAAAATCAGTTTAGATGGAATTCCTCTCCTCTCTCGTAAAATTACGAAACGACCATGCAAGAGTGGTAAAATGCCATGCTACTTGCGAGACTTGTTGTAGGCTTGTAGCAGAGTGACATATAGATATAGCATTTCCCTTCAAGTAAAGTCAACGAAAGTAAAAAAAAAAACAATTTCTTTAAGTTTCAGGCCGAGCTGCCGATGTTTAGTTGTAGCCTCGGACGCTCCTGTAGATCTTGTAGTCTAGAGCCTTTCTCAGTTGTGCTTGGTCTTTTCTTGTTTTAGGCTATAGATTTGCATCATACATGTACTTGTATATCTAGCTGGTAACCCCAGTTTACGCATATAACTTGATTTTTTCTATTAATCCAATACGTGGTTGCTTTAAAAAAAAGTGCGGAGATGTTGCTAGCGAAAACTCTGCGAGGGTACACAATATTATACAGGTAGTAGTAGATGGATGTCATACACTCGAGTGTTGAAAATCAGTTTAGATGGAATTCCTCACCTCTCTCGTAAAATTACGAAACGACCATGCAAGAGTGGTAAAATGCCATGCTACTTGCGGGACTTGTTGTAGGCTTGTAGCAGAGTGACATATAGATATAGCATTTCCCTGCAAATAAAGTCAACAAATAAAGTCAACAAATAAAGTCAACGAAAGTACAAATAAATAGCAATTTCTTTAAGTTTCAGGCCGAGCTGCCGATGTTTAGTTGTAGCCTCGAACACTCCTGTAGATCTTGTAGTCTAGAGCCTTTCTCAGTTGTGCCTGGTCTTTTCTTGTTTTAGGCTATAGCTTTGCATCGTACATGTACTTGTATATCTAGCTGGTAACCCCAGTTTACGCATATAACTTGATTTTTTCTATTAATCCAATACGTGGTTGCTTTAAAAAAAAGTGCGGAGATGTTGCCAGCGAAAACTCTGTGAGGGTACACAATATTATACGGGTAGTAGTAGATGGATGTCACACACTCGAGTGCTGAAAATCAGTTTAGATGGAATTCCTCTCCTCTCTCGTAAAATTACGAAACGACCATGCAAGAGTGGTAAAATGCCATGCTACTTGCGAGACTTGTTGTAGGCTTGTAGCAGAGTGACATATAGATATAGCATTTCCCTGCAAGTAAAGTCAACGAAAGTAAAAAAAATGGAAAATGCTGCTGATCGGGCGACCGATCCGCGCCAGCGATCGGTCCTTCCAACACAGGACCACTTGCATGTGCTCCGGCCGCGCATTCTTTTCCCCCTTTCCTTTAGTCAACGAACCTGCACGGGTTGACACCATGAATAGCCAGCTGCCTTGCACAGTCCAAGCGATGGCCAGCAGCATGCATGTCTATTCTGCATGCACTCATATGCGTGCCCCACACAGCCTCCAATCCAACCATACGCGTGTGGTGCGTGCTGCTGGCTATAGCTGGTTAGCTAGATGTTGTGATTTTTTGTAAAACTGCAAATTAGACAATAATTATTAGCGAGATAGCCTTTTTTAGATATTGGTAATTTTTTCTTTTGTTGGTTTTAATATTAATTATTGTTGTAAATATATTGTTGATCTGTAGTAAATATATTTTTGGCATGAGAATTGTTGTTTTCTGGTTAAAATTTGTTGGTGTCTATATTTGTAAACACACAAATTACTTGTTGTTTTCATTGTTAATTATTGTTGTAAATATGTTGTTAACTTGTTGTAAAGATAGTTTTGGCATCACCCAATTTTTTTTGTTTTGTTGTTAATTTATTGTTGTAATCGTTTATAAATTTTGATAAAATAGTTAATGTTTTTTGTTGTAACTAAATATGTAGCTACCACTTAACCAATTTTTCATAACCACAAACACATGTTTTTTTGTTGTAATAGTTTGCAATTTTTGTGGGAATGGATAGCGATTTTTATTGTAAACCAACGGTGTAGCACAATATTTATTGTTTAAACATTTTTTAGAACATTATTATTATTTAAATTATGGAGATTTTGTTGTAATAGTAAATATTTTTTGTAGACTGGGCGAGAGATTTTGTTGTAATACGTGGTATAACTCGGATATGTCCCTTGGGTGGCATTTTTGTTGTAAATGTGGGGAAAGTCGAGCCTAAAGGGATATACCTTTCACTTTAACAGGGAAAGAATAGGACCGCAGGTTAAGTTTCAGAAAAACAGGGAGCAAAATGCAAATATTGCGCTGCGGTTGATTCTAGACGTCGGATCGCGATCGTACGAAGCGGAGAATGACCGATTTTTGGTGTCTCCAGCAGCCGACCGACGCCCAGCCTTCCTGATACGTCTCCGACGTATCGATAATTTCTTATGTTCTATGCCATATTATTGATGATACCTACATGTTTTATGCACACTTTATGTCATATTCGTGCATTTTCTGGAACTAACCTATTAACAAGATGCCGAAGTGCCGGTTCTTGTTTCTCGCTGTTTTTGGTTTCAGAAATCCTAGTAAGGAAATATTCTCGGAATTGGACGAAATCAAAGCCCAGGGGCCTATTTTCTCACGAAGCTTACGGAAGTCCGAAGGAGAGACGAAGAGGGGCCACGGAGGGGCCACACTATAGGGCGGCGCGGCCCCCTTGGCCGCGCGGCCCCGTGGTGTGGGGCCCCCGTGCCGCCTCTTGACCTGCCCTTCCGCCTATAAAAAGTCTCCGTGACGAAACCCCCAGCACCGAGAGCCACGATACGGAAAACCTTACCGAGACGCCGCCGCCGCCGATCCCATCTCGGGGGATCCGGAGATCGCCTCCGGCACCCTGCCGGAGAGGGGATTCATCTCCCGGAGGACTCTACACCGCCATGGTCGCCTCCGGAGTGATGAGTGAGTAGTTCACCCCCGGACTATGGGTCCATAGCAGTAGCTAGATGGTTGTCTTCTCCTCATTGTGCTTCATTGTTGGATCTTGTGAGCTGCCTAACATGATCAAGATCATCTATCCGTAATTCTATATGTTGTGTTTGTCGGGATCCGATGGATAGAGAATACCATGTCATGTTAATTATCAAGTTATTACATATGTGTTGTTTATGATCTTGCATGCTCTCCGTTTCTAGTAGAGGCTCTGGCCAAGTTTTTACTTTTAACTCCAAGAGGGAGTATTTATGCTCGATAGTGGGTTCATGCCCGCATTGACACCGGGACGATGACGTGAAAGTTCTAAGGTTGTGTTGTGCTATTGCCACTAGGGATAAAACATTGGCGCTATGTCCGAGGATGTAGTTGTTGATTACATTACGCACCATACTTAATGCAATTGTCCGTTGTTAGCAACTTAATACTCGGAGGGGGTTCGGATGATAACCCGAAGGTGGCCTTTTAGGCATAGATGCAGTTGGATGGCGGTCTATGTACTTTGTTGTAATGCCCAATTAAATCTCACTATACTTATCATGTCATGTATGTGCATTGTTATGCCCTCTCTATTTGTCAATTGCCCGACTGTAATTTGTTCACCCAACATGCTTTTATCTTATGGGAGAGACACCTCTAGTGAACTGTGGACCCCGGTCCATTCTTTAATACTCGAAATACAAATCTGCCGCAATACTTGTTTTTACTGTTTTCTCTGCAAACAATCATCTTCCACACAATACGGTTAATCCTTTGTTACAGCAAGCCGGTGAGATTGACAACCTCACTGTTTCGTTGGGGCAAAGTACTTTGGTTGTGTTGTGCAGGTTCCACGTTGGCGCCGGAATCTCCGGTGTTGCGCCGCACTACATCCCGCCGCCATCAACCTTCAACGTGCTTCTTGGCTCCTCCTGGTTCGATAAACCTTGGTTTCTTTCCGAGGGAAAACTTGCTGCTGTGCGCATCATACCTTCCTCTTGGGGTTGCCCAACGAACGTGTGAAATACACGCCATCAAGCTCTTTTTCTCGGCGCCGTTGTCGGGGAGATCAAGACACGCCGCAAGGGGAGTCTCCACTTCTCAATCTCTTTACTTTGTTTTTGTCTTGCTTTATTTTATTTACTACTTTGTTTGCTGCATTATATCAAAACACAAAAAAATTAGTTGCTAGCTTTACTTTATTTACTATCTTGTTTGCTATATCGAAAACACAAAAAAATTAGTTTACTTGCATTTACTTTATCTAGTTTGCTTTATTTACTATTGCTAAAATGGCCAACCCTGAAAATACTAAGTTGTGTGAATTCACTAGCACAAATAATAATGATTTCTTATGCACACCTATTGCTCCACCTGCTACTACAGCAGAATTCTTTGAAATTAAACCTCGCTTTACTTAATCTTGTCATGAGAGAGCAATTTTCTCGGTGTTAGTTCCGATGATGTCGCTGCCCATCTCAATAATTTTGTTGAACTATGTGAAATGCAAAAATATAAAGATATAGATGGTGACATTATAAAATTAAAATTGTTTCCTTTCTCATTAAGAGGAAGAGCTAAAGATTGGTTGCTATCTCTCGCCTAAGAATAGTATTGATTCATGGACTAAATGCAAGGATGCTTTTATTGGTAGATATTATCCCCTGCTAAAATTATATCTTTGAGGAGTAGCATAATGAATTTTAAACAATTGGATAATGAACATGTTGCTCAAGCTTGGGAAAGAATGAAATCTCTCGGTTAAAAAATTTCCAACCCATGGATCGACTACTTGGATGATCATCCAAACCTTCTATGCAGGACTAAATTTTTCTTCGCGGAATTTATTGGATTCAGCTGCTGGAGGTACCTTTATGTCCATCACTCTTGGTGAAGCAACAAAGCTCCTTGATAATATGATGGTTAATTACTCTGAATGGCACACGGAAAGAGCTCCACAAGGTAAGAAGGTAAATTCTGTTGAAGAATCCTCTTCCTTGAATGATAAGGTTGATGCTATTATGTCTATGTTTGCGAATGATAGGACTAATGTTGATCCTAATAATGTTCCATTAGCTTCATTGGTTGCACAAGAAGAACATGTTGATGTAAACTTCATTAAAAATAATAATTTCAACAACAATGCTTATCGGAACAATTCTAGTAATAACTATAGGCCATATCCTTATAATAATGGTAACGGTTATGCTAATTCTTATGGGAATTCTTACAACAATAATAGGAACACACCCCCTGGACTTGAGGCCATGCTTAAAGAATTTATTAGTACACAAACTGCCTTTAACAAATCTGTTGAGGAAAAGCTCAATAAAATTGATATTCTTGTTTCTAGAGTTGATAGTCTTGCCTCTGATGTTGATCTTTTGAAATCGAAAGTTATGCCTAATAGGGATATTGAAAATAAAATTGTTACTACATCAAATGCCATCCAAGTTAGAATTAATGAGAATATAAGATTAATGGCTGAACTGCGTGCTAGGTGGGATAGAGAAGAAAATGAAAAACTAGCTAAAAAGGAAAATGTAGCTAAAGTTTGGACGATTACCACCACTAGCAATGCTAATGATTCATATGTTGCTGCACCTCCTACTATCCATGATAAAATAATTGGTGTTAGCAAAGCTTCTACTCCTAGTGCAAAGCGCGCAAAATTACCTGAAACTGCTAAAACTGCTGAAACTGCTTGTGATAAAACTGCTGAAATTTTTTCCAACCTTGGGGATGATAATCCCATTGCTTTAGATTGTAATGATTTAGATTTTGATGATTGCCACATCTCTGAAGTTATAAAGTTCTTACAAAAACTTGCTAAGAGTCCAAATGCTAGCGCTATAAATTTGGCTTTCACAAAACATATTACAAATGCTCTCATAAAAGCTAGAGAAGAGAAACTAAAACTTGAAACTTCTATTCCTAGAAAGCTAGAGGATGGTTGGGAGCCCATCATTAAAATGAGAATCAAAGATTTTGATTGTAATGCTTTATGTGATCTTGGTGCAAGTATTTCTGTTATGCCTAAAAAAGTCTATGATATGCTTGACTTGCCACCATTGAAAAATTGTTATTTGGATGTTAATCTCGCTGATAATGCTAAAAAGAAACCTTTGGGGAAAGTTGATAATGTTCATATTATGGTTAACAATAACCTTGTCCCCGTTGATTTTGTTGTCTTGGATATTGAATGCAATGCATCTTGCCCCATTATATTGGGAAGACCTTTTCTTCGAACCGTTGGTGCTACTATTGATATGAAGGAAGGTAATATTAAATATCAATTTCCTCTCAAGAAAGGTATGGAACACTTCCCTAGAAAGAGAATGAAGTTACCTTATGATTCTATCATTAGAACAAGTTATGATGTTGATGCTTCATCTTTCGATGTTACTTGAGTTACACTTTCCGCGCCTAGCCGAAAGGCGTTAAAGAAAAGCGCTTATGGGAGACAACCCATGTTTTTACTACAGTATTTTTGTTTTATATTTGTGTCTTGGAAGTTGTTTACTACTGTAGCAACCTCTCCTTATCTTAGTTTTATGTTTTGTTGTGCCAAGTAAAGTCTTTGATAGAAAAGTAAGTACTAGATTTGGATTATCGCGCAGTTTCAGAATTCTTTGCTGTCACGAATCTGGGTCTATCTCCCTGTAGGTAGCTCAGAAAATTACGCCAACTTACGAGCATGATCATCAGATATGTACGCAACTTTCATTCAATTTGAGCATTTTCGTTTGAGCAAGTCTGGTGGCCTAATAAAATCCATCTTTACGGACTGTTCTGTTTTGACAGATTCTATCTTTTATTTCGCATTGCCTCTTTTGCTATGTTGGATGAATTTCTTTGATCCATTAATGTCCAGTAGCTTTATGCAATGTCCAGAAGTGTTAAGAATGATTGTGTCACCTCTGAACATGTGAATTTTTATTATGCACTAACCCTCTAATGAGTTGTTTCGAGTTTGGTGTGGAGGAAGTTTTCAAGGATCAAGAGAGGAGTATGATGCAATATGATTAAGGAGAGTGAAAGCTCTAAGCTTGGGGATGCCCCGGTGGTTCACCCCTGCATATATTAAGAAGACTCAAGCGTCTAAGCTTGGGGATGCCCAAGGCATCCCCTTCTTCATCGACAACATTATCAGGTTCCTCCCCTGAAACTATATTTTTATTCGGCCACATCTTATGCACTTTGCTTGGAGCGTCGGTTTGTTTTTGTTTTTTTTTTGTTTGAATAAAATGGATCCTAGCATTCACTTTATGGGAGAGAGACACGCTCCGCTGTTGCATATGGACAAATATGTCCTTAGGCTCTACTCATAGTATTCATGGCGAAGTTTCTCCTTTGTTAAATTGTTATATGGTTGGAATTGGAAAATGCTACATGTAGTAACTCTAAAATGTCTTGGATAATTTGATACTTGGCAATTGTTGTGCTCATGTTTAAGCTCTTGCATCATATACCTTGCACCCATTAATGAAGAAATACTTAGAGCTTGCTAATTTGGTTTCTCTAGAGTCTAGATAACATCTAGTATTGAGTTTTGAACAACAAGGAAGACGGTATGGAGTCTTATAATGTTTACCATATGTCTTTTATGTGAGTTTTGCTGTACCGTTCATCCTTGTGTTTGTTTCAAATAACCTTGCTAGCCTAAACCTTGTATCGAGAGGGAATACTTCTCATGCATCCAAAATACTTGAGCCAACCACTATGCCATTTGTGTCCACCATACCTACCTACTACATGGTATTTATCCGCCATTCCAAAGTAAATTGCTACCTTTAAAATTCCATCATTCACCTTTGCAATATATAGCTCATGGGACAAATAGCTTAAAAACTATTGTAGTATTGAATATGTACTTATGCACTTTATCTCTTATTAAGTTGCTTGTTGAGCGGTAACCATGTTTCGGGGACGCCATCAACTATTCTTTGTTGGATATCATGTGAGTTGCTATGCATGTCCGTCTTGTCTCGAAGCAAGAGAGATCTACCACCTTCATGGTTGGAGCATGCATATTGTTAGAGAAGAACTTTGGGCCGCTAACTAAAGCCATGATTCATGGTGGAAGTTTCAGGTTTGGACACATATCCTCAATCTCATATGAGAATAATAATTGTTGCCACATGCTTATGCATTAAAGAGGAGTCCATTATCTCGTTGTCCATGTTGTCCCGGTATGGATGTCTAAGTTGAGAATAATCAAAAGCGAGAAATCCAAAATGCGAGCTTTCTCCTTAGACCTTTGTACAGGCGGCATGGAGGTACCCCATTGTGACACTTGGTCAAAACATGTGCATTGCAAAGATCCGGTAGTCCAAGTTAATTAGGACAAGGTGCGGGCACTATTAGTATACTATGCATGAGACTTGCAACTTGTAAGATATAACTTTCATAACTCATATGCTTTATTACTACCGTTGACAAAATTGTTTCATGTTTTCAAAATAAAAGCTCTAGCACAAATATAGCAATCGATGCTTTCCTCTTTGAAGGACCATTCTCTTTACTTTTATGTTGAGTCAGTTCACCTATCTCTCTCCACCTCAAGAAGCAAACACTTGTGTGAACTGTGCATTGATTCCTACATACTTGCATATTGTACTTGTTATATTACTCTATGTTGACTATTATCCATGAGACATACATGTTACAAGTTGAAAGCAACCGCTGAAACTTAATCTTCCTTTGTGTTGCTTCAATACCTTTACTTTGATTTATTGCTTTATGAGTTAACTCTTATGCAAGACTTATTGATGCTTGTCTTGAAGTACTATTCATGAAAAGTCTTTGCTTTATGATTCACTTGTTTACTCATGTCATCACCATTGTTTTGATCGCCGCATCCACTACATATGTTTACAAATAGTATGATCAAGGTTATGATGGCATATCACTTCGAAATTATCTTTGTTATCGTTTTACCTGCTCGGGACGAGCGTAACTAAGCTTGGGGATGCTTGATACGTCTCCGACGTATCGATAATTTCTTATGTTCTATGCCATATTATTGATGATACCTACATGTTTTATGCACACTTTATGTCATATTCGTGCATTTTCCGGAACTAACCTATTAACAAGATGCCGAAGTGCCGCTTCGTTTTCTCGCTGTTTTTGGTTTCAGAAATCCTAGTAAGGAAATATTCTCGGAATTGGACGAAATCAAAGCCCATGGGCCTATTTTCTCACGAAGCTTCCAGAAGTCCGAAGGAGAGACGAAGAGGGGCCACGGAGGGGCCACACTATAGGGCGGCGCGGCCCCCCTGGCCGCGCGGCCCCGTGGTGTGGGGCCCCGTGCCGCCTCTTGACCTGCCCTTCCGCCTATAAAAGTCTCCGTGACGAAACCCCCGCACCGAGAGCCACGATACGGAAAACCTTACCGAGACGCCGCCGCCGCCGATCCCATCTCGGGGATCCAGGAGATCGCCTCCGCACCCCGCCGGAGAGGGGATTCATCTCCCGGAGGACTCTACACCGCCATGGTCGCCTCCGGAGTGATGAGTGAGTAGTTCACCCCCGGACTATGGGTCCATAGCAGTAGCTAGATGGTTGTCTTCTCCTCATTGTGCTTCATTGTTGGATCTTGTGAGCTGCCTAACATGATCAAGATCATCTATCCGTAATTCTATATGTTGTGTTTGTCGGGATCCGATGGATAGAGAATACCATGTCATGTTAATTATCAAGTTATTACATATGTGTTGTTTATGATCTTGCATGCTCTCCGTTTCTAGTAGAGGCTCGGCCAAGTTTTTACTTTTAACTCCAAGAGGGAGTATTTATGCTCGATAGTGGGTTCATGCCCGCATTGACACCTGGGACGAGTGATGTAAAGTTCTAAGGTTGTGTTGTGTTGTTGCCACTAGGGATAAAACATTGGCGCTATGTCCAAGGATGTAGTTGTTGATTACATTACGCACCATACTTAATGCAATTGTCCGTTGTTAGCAACTTAATACCGGAGGGGTTCGGATGATAACCTCGAAGGTGGACTTTTTAGGCATAGATGCAGCTTGGATGGCGGTCTATGTACTTTGTCGTAATGCCCAATTAAATCTCACTATACTTATCATGTCATGTATGTGCATTGTTATGCCCTCTCTATTTGTCAATTGCCCGACTGTAATTTGTTCACCCAACATGCTTTTATCTTATGGGAGAGACACCTCTAGTGAACTCGTGGACTCCGGTCCATTCTTTAATACCGAAATACAAATCTGCTGCAATACTTGTTTTTACTGTTTTCTCTCGCAAACAATCATCTTCCACACAATACGGTTAATCCTTTGTTACGAGCAAGTCGGTGAGATTGACAACCTCACTGTTTCGTTGGGGCAAAGTACTTTGGTTGTGTTGTGCAGGTTCCACGTTGGCGCCGGAATCTCCGGTGTTGCGCCGCACTACATCCCGCCGCCATCAACCTTCAACGTGCTTCTTGGCTCCTCCTGGTTCGATAAACCTTGGTTTCTTTCTGAGGGAAAACTTGCTGCTGTGCGCATCATACCTTCCTCTTGGGGTTGCCCAACGAACGTGTGAAATACACGCCATCACTTCCCCAAAAAGAATAGCAACCACTCCATATCAGAGTGTTAGAGATACATGGACATGTGAACAGAGACTACACACTGTTCGAACATGCAAGGCAGTTTCTGGACCCGTATATAAGCTGGTGCGTTTTCTTTTCCTCAAGCGATGTGGTTCTAAAAAAGAAATACAAGTGTACATAATCCGGAAAAGCGTGCGGAGCACCATAAAACATGGGCCGTTCGTCTAGGCTAACAGGCCAAGCAAGGAAGCCTCAGCGTTAGCCCAGCCCGCACTGGAGTTTATTAAGCTTCTAGGAGTCTAGGACGGTGTGTCGCATAAAAAAAATGTTGCTAGACAACGCTAAATTTGACTGGTAGAATATAATCGGCAGAAATGTCGCTGGTGTAGTGAAACAGGACACAACGACGGTGTGTCGTATGAAAAAAATGGGACTTGTGAGCGACTGGCAATTAACATGTGACTAATCGTTAGACCAACTAATCATCATTACTTAATCATCTGGGAGACTGGGATCTAACATATGTGCACTAGCTAAGCTTGATGCTCACTTCGCATGAATTTTGTTCGTTTGTCGTTGTAACATTCTATTCCATCCAATCGATAGTGTGCACCAATCGATCGGGCCCATGGGCCATGGCCCTCCTCAGAACTAACCAACCCACACTGCCACACACATACACGTGTATACGTGGATGCATGTCATCTTTTTTTTTTCATTTCATATTTTGTACGTTCTTCTATAAAAAAAACAGTCGAGGAGGTGGGCAGCTGATTAATTGAGGGCGCAGATTTGGTAGTTTCGGATCGTGGAGGAAGACTACAAAACATAACAACTTCTTAGCCTAAACATGTCACCACTAGCCAGCGGCGGATGTTGTATTGTGATCCAAATTCATATACTAAAGGGAGGCTAACTTCTGACTACGCTACGCTTCGGCCCTGTCGCCGGTACGGTACGGATCGTTGGCACCGCCTATATATACATCTTGTAAGCCGCCGGCTAGGGTTTATCAGATTATAAGATAACCCACGGCGTTTGTAAACACCTCCCGATATAGTGAAGATTTGTTGGTCGGCGCCGTGGTTTTTTCCCCTTCTGTATTGGAAGGGGTTTTCCACGTTAAATCTTGTGTCCCCTGCGTGTGTTCTTGTTTCGTTCTTCGTTTTTGCTTGTCGCTTTTATAACAAGTGGTATCAGAGCCCGTGTTTCAATCTAGGATTTTGCGACATGTCTTCCTTGAAGTTCGATCTACCGCAGCTGGATTACACCACAAGATTTTCTCTGTGGCAAGTGAAGATGAGGGCGATACTTACCCAATCTTCGATCCGGATGAAGCTTTTGATGGATTTGGCAAGAAAGATGCCAAGACCTGGACCGACGATGAAAAGAGGAAAGACCGTAAGGCTTTTCCATTAATTCAGCTTCATCTATCCAACAATATCTTGCGGGAAGTGCTGGTTGAGAAATCCGTGGCAATGGCTGTGGTTGAAACTGGAATCGATCCGCATGTCCAAAGATCTAACCGATAAGATGCACGTGAAGATGAAGTTATTCTCGCACAAGCTGCAAGAAGGTGCGTCAATGATGAATCACCTATCGATCTTTAAAGAGATCGTTTCGATTTGCTATCCATGGAGGTAAAATATGATGATGAGGATCTAGCTCTTATACTTGTTAGTCTCGTTGCCTAATTCTTTTGCGAATTTTCGAGACACCTTGTTATACGATCGTGATGAACTAACCCTTGCCGAAGTTTATGAGGCCCTCCAGCGAGAGGGAAAAGATGAAATCTATGGTGCGGGCGGAGGGTTCGTCATCTAAGGCGAGAGGCACCGCAGGTCCGAGGCGGGACCGAGAAAAGAAACAACAACTACAACAGAGATAAGAGCAAGACCGACGGAGGTCGCTCAAAGTCCAAGGGACGAGATGGTAAGTTCCGCAAGTATTGTAAGAAAACTAGCCATAATATTGATGATTGTTGGAAGTTGCGGAACAAAGAGAAAAGAAACGGTACCTACCAACCGAAAAACAAATCTGAGGGTGATGGTAAGGCTGCTGTTGTTTCCGAGTGATAATTCGGATGGCGATTGCCTAGTTGTGTTTGTTGGTTGTGTTTCCGGTAATGATGAGTGGATCCTTGATTCCGCATGTTCGTTTCATATTTGCTGTAACAAAGACCGGTTCAGTTCTTATGAGTTTGTGCAGAGTGGAGATGTTGTGCGTATGGGAGATAACAACCCACGTGAGATCGTGGGCATTGGCTCCGTTCGGATCAAGATGCATGATGGCATGACACGCACTCGACGGATGTTAGACACATACCCGGCATGGCCAGAAATCTGATCTCTCTCGGTACCCTTGATGTTGACGGGTACAAACACTCCGGTTCTCGCGGAGTTCCGAAGGTAACAAAAGGTTCTCTCGTTCACATGATTGGTGATATGAATTCTGCAAAGTTATATGTTCTTAGAGGTAGCACTTTATCCGGTATTGCTCTGCTCGTTATTCCCGATGAACCTGGTAAAACTAATCTGTGGCATATGCGTCTTGGACATATGAGTGAACATGGCATGGCGAATTGCACAGGAGAGACCTGCTAGATGGCTGCAATTTGAGTAAGTTTGAGTTCGTGAGCACCGCATTTTTGGTAAGCATAAAAGAGTTAAATTCAATGCTTCCGTTCATACCACCAAAGGGATTTTAGATTATGTGCATGCTGATGTGTGGGGACCTTCCCGCAAGACTTCTCTTGGTGGTGCAAATTACATGCTTACTATCATAGATGATTACTCCGAGAAAAGTGTGGCCTTTCTTTCCGAAACATAAATCTGATGTGTTTGATGCTTTTAGAAAGTGGAAAGTTATGGTAGAGAAGCAAACGAAAAGAAAGTTAAATTGCTTCGTATCGACAATGGCATGGAGTTTTGTTCTACTTGTTTTCAATGATTATTGCAGCGATGAAGGCATTGTCGGGCACCACACCATCCCATATACTCCTCGACAGAATGGTGTGGCGGAGAGGATGAACAGAACCATCATCTCCAAGGCTCGCCGCATGTTGTCTAATGCCGGTATGCATAGACGTTTCGGGGCTGAAGCGGCCTCCACCGCCTCGTTACTTGATAAACAGGTCACCTTGTATTCCGCTTGATAAGAAAACACCTATTGAGGTATGGTCTCGGTTCACCTCGCTGATTATTCACGGTTGAGAGTTTTCGGTTGCACTGCTTATGCTCATGTTGATAATGGAAAGCTAGAGCCCGTGGCTGTTAAGTGTGTGTTTCTTGGTTATGGTTCGGGAGTTAAGGCATACAAGTTATGGAATCCCGAAACTAAGAAAGTTTTGCATAGCAGGAATGTTGTCTTTAATGAGGTCTGTGATGTTTTATAAGAGTTCATCTATAGATGTTACTCGATGCTGTTGATTTTTCCGATAATTCCGATGATGAACAACGGAGGATTAGCGTGCGGGTGGAGCACGTGGAGAAGAAAGAAAATGATGTTGCTGAAAATGATAACACCGTTGTTCGAAGCACTCACCACCTGTTTTGCAGCAAACAAATAGTTCCATTGCTGCCGATAGACCGAGGCGTAACAAAGGTCCACGTCCTCGTTTAATTGAAGAATGTAATCTTGTTGCTCATGCTTTGAGTTGTGCTCGAACGAGTGGAGCATGGTACTGAACCTACTACATATACTGAGGCCGTTGCATCCGTTGACCACGTGAAGTGGATTTCTGCTATGCAAGAGGAGATGCAATCGCTTGACAAGAATGGCACATGGGATGTTGTGCCCTTTCCTAAACAAAAGAAGGCTGTCCGCTGTAAGTGGATATTTAAAAGAAAGGAAGGTTTGTCTCCTAGTGAGCCTCCGAGGTTTAAGGCAAGGTTAGTAGCAAAAGGTTTCAGCCAAATTCCAGGTATTGATTATAATGATGTATTCTCTCCAGTTGTGAAGCATAGTTCCATTCGTGCATTCTTTGGTATTGTGGCTATGCGTGATCTTGAGCTTGAGCAGCTAGATGTAAAGACCGCTTTTCGCATGGTGAGCTTGAGGAGGAGATATACATGGACCAACCTCGAAGGTTTTGTTGTGCCCGGTAAGGAGGATCTTGTTTGCAAGTTGAAGAGGTCCCTTTATGGTCCGAAACTAGTCTCCAAGACAGTGGTACAAAAGGTTTGATTCATTTATGCTTGCACATGAGTTTAAGAGATCTAAGTATGATAGTTGTGTTTATATCAAGTTTGTTAATGGATCACCAATATACTTGTCGTTATATGTTGATGATATGTTGATTGCTGCCAAGAGCAAGAAAGAGATCACTATTTTGAAAGCACAATTAAGTAGTGAGTTTGAGATGAAGGATCTTGGTGCTTGCTAAGAAAATACTAGGTATGGAAATTACAAGAGACAGAAAATATAGTGTGTTATTTCTTAGTCAGCAAAATTACATTCAGAAAGTTCTTCATCGTTTTAATATGCATGATGCAAAGTCTGTTAGTACACCAATTGCTTCTCACTTCAAATTGTCGGCATTGCAATGTCCTAGTACTTGATGAAGATATTGAGTACATGTCTCGAGTTCCATATTCTAGTGCTGTTGGTTCCTTGATGTATGCCATGGTTTGTTCTCGTCCTGATTTATCCTATGTTATGAGTTTGGTCAGTCGATATCTTGCTGATCCTGGAAAAGAACATTGGAGGGCTGTTCAGTGGATTTTCAGGTACCTTCGTGGCACATCGAAAGCTTGTTTGAAGTTTGGCAAGACCGGTGAGGGACTCGTTGGCTATGTGGATTCAGATTTTGTCTTGCCGATTTGGATAAGAGAAGATCCCTCACAGAGTTATGTGTTCACTTGTTGGTAGATGTCTTGTGAGTTGGAAGGCAACGTTACAATCTGTTGTTGCCCAATCTACGACCGAAGCGGAATATATAGCAATTAATGAAGCTGGCAAAGAGTCCGTTTGGTTGAAAGGTTTGTATGCCTGAGCTTTGTGGAGATGATTCTTGCATTAACTTGTTTTCCGACAGATCAAAGTGCAATATACCTTACTAAAGATCAAATGTTCCATGAGAGGACAAAGCACATTGATATCAAGTACCATTATTTCGCGACATTGTTGCTAAAGGTAAACCGAAGGTATGCAAGATAAGTACTCATGATAATCCTGCCGATATGATGACAAAGCCGGTTCTCGTTTCCAAGTTTGAGCTTTGCTCGAGCTTGGTTGGTATAACTCGTTTAGCCCAAGTGGTCGTTGGCGCCAGACAAGTGTTTTTCCTTTGTCTGTTCAGGAGATTGTTGAAGTTCATGCTACAGGATGGAATTTGTCTCAAGGTGGAGTTTGTTGTATTGTGATCCAAATTCATATACTAAAGGGAGGCTAACTTCTGACTACGCTACGCTTCGGCCCGCCGCCCCCCGCGGTACGGTACGGATCGTTGGCACCGCCTATATATACATCTTGTAAGCCGCCGGCTAGGGTTTATCGGATTATAAGATAACCCACGGCGTTTGTAAACACCTCCCGATATAGTGAAGATCTGTCGGTCGGCGCCCGTGGTTTTTTCCCCTTCTGTGTTGGAAGGGGTTTTCCACGTTAAATCTTGTGTCCCCTGCGTGTGTTCTTGTTTCGTTCTTCGTTTTTGCTTGTCGCTTTTATAACAGCGGAGCTAGAGCATGTGGAATCAGGTGCTTACACGGTGCCTTAACAGATAAAAAGGACTTTTAGGGAGTGCATAAGTGGTGAAAAATACCAATTAACAAAGAATTTTCTTATCCACCGGGGTCCTATGCACCTCTCTTGTTGTGGGTAGATCCACAACTGCGACTAACACGTCATGCATGTCAGCACTTCTCCCAGCTAACATGGTCCATCAACTGAAAACAAGGGGAATCTGCGCGTTTTCTCCCAGCACGGGCCAAATCCAGGAGGAACGGCCGATTCAGTAGGAGTTGAGCCAGCCTTGAAGGCCTTTTAGAGTGCTTTAAGATTTGTGTTGCCCTAAACTTTTTGGGCCCAATTATTTGGTAGCCCGTGAAAAAAAAACCATCTTTCTCAGCTCACGCTCTCTACATATCACCGTGCAAGCTGGGCATGGGCAGCCCATCTCGGACGGACCAGGTCGGGCTTGCGTGTCGGGCCAGGTTCGAGCCTGATTTTGGAGCCCGAACATAGGGTTGGGCCGGGCTCGGGCTTGCAAAAAACACGATTTTAGCTTATCTCGGGCCGGGTCAGGCTTTCCTCTGTTCGATCCGGGTTCGGGCCAAATTTGTAAGCCCGAAGGTTTGGCCGGGCCGGGCTCGGGCCTGGGAATTTAGGACGGCTTTCTTAGGCCCGACCCGGCCCGAGGAATTCCTAGGTGTAGTGCAATTAGCTACCAAACACACCTTAAATCATCAAAGTTCCAAAAAAAAAGATAGATCAAGTTTCTTTTTACGAAACTTATACCCATCTATTAATAATAATAATCATTAGAATTACAAAAATTCCTAAAGTAATAAAATTACACGTATGTCTTTATACCTCCTAGCGACGACTACATATTTCAGACACTAGCACGAGATGAAGGTGCGCCGCCGCCCTCGCCCATCTATCATTGGAACCAGGTAAAGATTGTCGTAGTAGAGCTTATTGTAGTAGACAAATGAGAAGTCGTCCTGCTAAGACCCCAAAGGACTAGAGTACCAGAGAAGCCAATAGTGCCAATGATGTGACAACCGTAGATTGGAAGAGAGCGACTTAAAATCACACCAACAAATACGAAAACCGACCGGATCCCAAGAGATTCGTTGGGAACATGTCTCTTCACGTGCCCTTCGCTGGTGATAGACGCGTCACCTGAGTGAGGATAGGGCGGGGGCTTATTCTAACTTCTAGGTGTCGCCGCCGCCTCACCCTCAGAGAAGACACTGAAAGCAACCTAAACAATGTACAAGAACCCTCCTGCCGATGTGAGGCCATGGTCTGCCATGCCTCCAAGCAGAGCAGAGTCTTAAGTCACCCTGATGCACCATTAATATTCTCTAAAATTTTCAGCCAATAATCTACCATATAAATGTTTCCTTCATAACTCTTTGACTAGATTATATGACATAATAAAAGGCCATACCTACTACAATAGTAAAACTTGTGGCAATATTATTTGGAAAAGTTGTCTTCCATTTGAAGTTTCAAAATACGTAATCAAACCGCAGGATCAATACCCCGCAAGCTAAGAAGTAGAATGTTTCTAGTGGAAATAATAAAAAAAGGGTTTCGGCATACTACCTTTTAGTAAATTCGATGTGTGTCAAGGCCATGAAATGCCAATCCTCTTGATTATTGAAGATTTATTTCTTTCTTTCTTTGAATTTTTTTCAAAACAAATGGTACATGCCACACCTTTTTTTTAAAGGCTCGGTGATTGTTGGTACCTTAGAAAATCTATACACATCCTGTTTGATGCTCAACGCGATGGTTATCACATTGACGCATAACCCCGGCCCATCTTACATCACACAGTCCCATGCTTTAATTGGGTCGGCCTGTTGCTTTTTCGGGTAGCCAGTTCCTCTTTCATTTCTTCTTGTTCACGACATGACTTGGCTTTGCTCTCTCATTCATATTTCCTTGCTTCTTATGTTTTCATCGGGAGTTTGTTTTTTCCCTGTTTTCGCTAGTGCCGATCAAAATTGTGGCGGTTGTTTTCTTCTTCTCCTCTGCTGTCCATGGCGGCTGCAGGTACGTGTATTTCGCCCCAACTATGGAATCGTTTTGATGATAGTCGAACCCGAACCCTAACTCTGCTAGCTACGTCTTCGTGTGGGCCGCCGCGCCATGCGCCACGTGACTTGGGTCTATGAGTTGTACCTTTGCAGTTTATAGCTTGATTCTGAATCATGTAGTATTGTTGTTGCCTCCATGGCTCTCAAGGTTGCATTTGGTGTACCATGTAAAGAGGACTGCACGTCTTAAGCTTTCATTTACTCCATACCGTGTTGTAAGTTTGGTTTTGGTCACAATATCATATCTGGAACATGTACTTTCATTTCTTAATAATGGTTCATTCTCTTTTTTTGTGGCAGAGCAAACTAATAAAGGCGCCTTCAATGTATGCCAAAATTTCCTGTGTTGGGGAATATCAAGGATTAAGTCTGAAGTCAGCCTTTCAGATATAGATCTTGTATAATTCATTTACTTTTCATATCAACTCTTTTCTCGCAACTTTTGGTAGTAGTTAGTATTTGTTATTTGTAACAATGTACTTGTATTTTCTTTTTTTCTTACAAGCAGATGTATTCCCTACAGTGAACTCCAACTAATGGGTTGTTGTTTGTGTGAAAATTTTGTTCAGTTGAGCTAACTTCCGCGACTCTCCTGGCCTAACAAGGAAAAATTCTGGAGAAATAAAATGCTCAATAACCTTGTACCGCCTCTATATCTAATCATGTTCATCCATCACTTGGTTCATGCTAGTCTAATTGCATCAATTTATTGTACAAAAAATAAATAGCGACCACTCCATGTCGGAGTGTTAGAGATACATGGACATGTGAATAGAGACTAAACTGTTCGAACATGCATGTGAAACAACGATGTTTGTTTGTATAACAATTGTTTAGTTGCTCACCATGTCTACCACATGGTGACAAGGCAGTTCCTGGACCGGTATAAAAGCTGGTGCGTTCTCTTTTCCTCTAGCGATGTGGTACTAAAAAAGAAGTACGTACAAGTGTACATAATCCGAAAAGCCCTGCGGAATAGCATAATACTTGGGCCTTTCATCTAGCCTAACAGGCCGACCAAGGAAGCCTCAGTGTTAGCCCAGGCTGCACTGGACGTCGACAGGGCCCGCCATAGAGTGTGTGTGTCCTCTTAATTAAGCTTCTGGGGAAAATACCCGATTTCTATTTCCTGCCGGGGCTCTCTCTTGTCTTAGGGAGTGCTCACATCTAGCACGCGCTGGATCCCGATCAAACGGCTTAGAATAGCAGAGCGTATGGGCCACGCGCACATGCGAGATGCCATCGCTTCGGGTCAAACGACGGGTTCAAGTGGTCCAGGGCTGCATCGCTATCCTCAATTCCTCTTACATCATCTACCTCATCCCCGTCTCCCCATCTCCAATCCCATAAAATCCGACCACGAGCACCACCATCGTGAAATCTGAGGCCGGCATAGGAGGAATCGGAGGTGGGGGTGGTGCGCATCCGACGACGCCCAGCCGGTCCCGGCGCAGCGGACCTCCACGGTCAACTCAAAATTCAAGGTCAGCACGACCTCCTCCGGGCGCGCGCGATTGGAGCGGCGCCGTTCGACGCCTCCTTCCGCCGGCGAATATGGACGTGACGGACGGATGAGCGGCCAGGTATGGCTCCGCTCTTCGCCGAGATCGGTGGCGTCGTGGACGGCGCCGGCAACGTCCACCTGAGCTCCGCCATGGCTGTGTGGCCGAGCACGGAATCGAGCCACACCCGGAGCCTCGAGCCTCCCCCAGCCCCAGAAACTCTTTCCATGGCCGCGGTACAGCTCCGCCTCCGTTCGCCATCTCCTTCCTGAGCTCCACGGTGTGATCATTATTGTTGTGTGATTTTCCCTTCAACTCCCTCCTGCTCCTCCAGTTCTACACCCAGTAGTACCAAAGGATGGATTTCTGCTGGTAATTTTTGGAGTTGAGATGTACTTTTTTCCTCTAGTTCTACACCTAGTAGTATGGAAGGATGGATTTCTGCTGGTAAATTTTGGAGTTGGGATGTACTTTTTTTTTTTCCTTTTGTACATCTAGAATCTCTTTTTTGTTTGATTTTCTACATCTAGAATAATGGCAGCCGTGGACGTATTTTTCCCCCTTTTTTACATCTAGGATCTCTTTATCTGCCCTTTTTCTACATCCAAGATCCTGAAAACAGTACATTTCTCTAGATCTGGCTGTAATAATAGTAGATTCTTCCAAACTCTAAATGTAATTTTTTTTATTTTTTCATATACCTCTGCTATTATTTAAAGAAAAAAGGTGGTGGCATACGTATGTAACTTTTCAGTTTTTTTGCTTTGATTTGTGGTCCACGAAATGCGGATGTATTTTTTTCATATATGATCAGTTTGTACTCGGAATGAAGCACGGTAAAGAGAAAGCGAGGCGCGGGAGGAGAAAGAGAGCGGTGACTTTCTATTTTTGGAACATGCAAGATGTCGGATTATTTTCTTTCCATATT
Organism: Lolium rigidum; assembly: GCF_022539505.1. NCBI lineage: Eukaryota > Viridiplantae > Streptophyta > Magnoliopsida > Poales > Poaceae > Lolium > Lolium rigidum. The sequence goes on from NC_061513.1 coordinate 309,154,659, forward strand.
AGGGTGGGGCACCCCGTAAGACTAACCAGTGCTAGGGCACTGTGTAGAAACGTCCGGGAAAATAATGTAATCACTGGAGCGACTCGATCGATCTCGATTATTGCAGAGAAAAGATTCCGAATTTCAAAACCATGTCTCGAATGGATAACGCAGCAGGCCAATGGTGAATGAGCGAACTCTCCCATGGTTAGCCAAAACAAAATTTGAAGAAGTGTAATTCAAAAAAAAAAAAACGGAAACTGTTTCGTCCTGCCGAGTGCAGGGCGAAACCCTAGCCTTCCCCAACTCCACCCCCTCCTCCCCCCGTCCCTCCCTCGCCGCCGCCAGAGGGCGTCGCCGGGCAAAGCCCCAGGGCGCCGGCGCCGGCGGGGCTTCTCTCTCCCCCGCGTGGCTGTGGTGGCGCGGGCTGGCACGGTCGGCGGGGGCGCCGTGCTTGACGTCTGGCGCGGCGGCACGGTGGCCTGACCACGGCGTGGTGAAGGCGCTTCTCCGGCGTGGTGAAGGCGCTTCTCCGGCTGGGTGGCGGCGCGGCTCTGGCTTCTGGCCGGCTGGCGCGGCCCTGCGACGGCGCGCCGTGGCCATGGGTGGCGGCGGCGGGCCCAGATCTAGGCCAGCGCGCCTAGGTCTGGGCCTCATCAGGGTTGCCTCGGGTGGGTGGCCTCGATGCGTCTGGTCGGCGAGCAGCGAGGGCGTTGGTTCGTCTCCCCCGATGTCCTGCGGCGGGCATCGTGGTGGGTGCCTCAGTCTGGCGTCCTCGACTCCTCGGGATGTGAGGCGGCGGCGGCGGGCGGCGTCTGCGGCGTGGAGCTACGGTTCACGTCGGTTCGGAGGTAGTAGCTGCTGTCCTAGGCTCCTGCTCACCTTTCCCCCACCTCCCGGACAAAAGTCCAAAATCTTGTTGATTGGGCGGCGGCGACGCGCTGTCGCGCCGTGACCTTCTTGGAGGCGCCGCCTGGGGAGGTTTCGGTAGGTTGGCGGAGCTGAAGGTTACAGCTTTGGGAAATGTCGGTCCTGTGCAGCTGCGGTGATATCTAGCCCGTATGCGTGCGTCGACGGCAGTCTGCCCCGTCCTCTGCAGGTGCTCCCGGCGGATTTCTCGTCGTTGGTGGATGTCCAAGTGCTCGGCAGTGCGGCCGGTATGGTGTGATCCTTGTCAAGGTAGTCTTCTCCAGGGTGGCGTCGGGTCCGGGGCCCAACACCTCTGCGGCTCTCGAGTGAGCCTCTCTCATGTCCGATGGTTCGACGCCTTCGAACCAGGCGAGTGGGCAGGGGCCCTCTTCGGCATGAGAACAGGTTGGTGCTTCTGGTGCTCGGAGTCGTGGCTGTTCTCCTCGGAATCAAGACTACAATTCTGCTCCAGGCAGTGCCTCGCCGTGCCTCCGGTCGGTGTCCTTGGTGTCGAACAGCGGCGGTCTGCACTCCTGCAAGCTTGTCCTCGCTCGTAGTGCAGTGTTGTAATTCGTTCTGTATGTACTCGTGTATCTTTCCTGCCGTGGTGTGCGTGTGTGGTGTGGTGTCATGTTGTAACTCCTGGCCGGTTGATGGCTTTGTTAATTCAAATCTGGGTTTTCGAGCCTTCTGTTAAAAAAAATCAAAAAAAAAATGTCGACACTAAATTTGACTGGCAAAATATTATCAGCAAAAATGTCGCTGGTGTAGGGAAAATATGACTTACTCCCTCCATCCACAAATAAGTGGACATCTAGCCTTCTAAAAAATCCACAAATAAGTGTATATCTAGACTTCTTGGTATGTTTTTTACGTTTAGGCCCCTAGTGCATGTCTTGATCTCAGCCTCCGTTAATTATTTTTGGTTTCTCAATATTGTTTTATTAGTTACTTGCATACACAACATTTATTAGCCCCTAAATCAAAACATCTTCTTTATTAATAAGCAGATTGAATGAAAAAATGAGAGATTTTTTTATAAAAAAGTTTAAAGTCTCTTGAAAATCGTGACAGTCCACTTATTTGTGGACGGAGGGGTATGAGCAACTGGTAATTAATATGTGAGTAGTCGCAAGACCAACTAATCATCAATATTAATCATCTGGGACACTGGGATCTAACACATGTGCACAGCCTAAGCTAGCTTAGCTTGACGCCCACTTCACATGAATTTTGTTCGCTGGTCGTTGTAAGAGCATCTCCAACCGTTTGGGCTCCCCACGCCCAAATTCGGCGTTATTTAGCGCCGGACGGCTGTAAGTTTTGGTTCGGGGAGTCCATTTTACCCAGCGGCGAGCCCAGGATTGATGAATTATTTTGATAAATAACGGCGAAATCGTACAAAACAAGGTGAAATTTGATCAAACAAAAGCGAAATTTAAAGGTATTTAACATAGGTAGGCCAGTTCGTACATATATAGGCCGATTTCGTACATAAATTTGAATTCGGACAAATGAAAATATTAAAAAATAGGGATTTCTATTTTCGTGCCCTCGGTTCCTTAGTTGTGCTCAGTTTTCCCCAGCTCCTTAGTTTTTCCTTAGTTTTCCCCAAGTGCTTGTTTGAAACCCGCAGAAGGCAGCTCAGACGGCAGGATTCCCGTTAAGTTGACCGCTCCGTGCTGACGTGTGGGGCCGCGTCGTGTGGGCCCGCGTCGCGTGGGGCTGGTAGAAAGGGACCGCGTGGGACAGGACGAGATAGCGTTTGGTTGCACGTGAGCAGGAGCTGGGTTTTGTCTCTCTCGGCCATTGGCATTTCCCTTTTAAGAGTACCTTTTCTGCCTCCTTCTCTCTGCCTTTTTTCATCTAATTAGTATCAAATCTAGAGAAGCTTGCATTTCTGTCTTTCTTCAATTATTATTTGTGCCTTTTGGCCCTCGTTGTTTGCCCAATATGGAAGCAAATCTAGTAGGGAGCCCAATCTAGTACTCCATCTGGTCCATATGTATGTAGTTAAATCTAGAAGCAAATCTACAGGGAATGTACGATAAATTCACAAGGTCATATAGTAGAATAGGGATAGATAATATAGATAATAAGCTGCATTCAGCAGCCAAACATAGTAGGGTTCGAGGTTCTTCACAGCTGTACAACACCATCATACTAACAACATAACAACGAGGGATCCCTAGCTAACAACAAAGGGATCCCAACAACAAAATGGAGGAGGCAGCAACAGCACACGTTCAGGACTCCGCCTACCCCATCTGCCTCTGCCTCCACTTGTTGCTCCCCTTGGGAGCCTTGGGCTTGAGCGGAGGCATGCGCCCGGCGGAGATCTCCACCCTCTGGATGTTGCGGAGGTGCATGCCGAGCGCCAAGTGCTTGGCGCGGAAGGAGTTGGGGTTCACCGACGCGCCGACCTTGGGGTTGGTGTGGCCGATGTTCTCGGCATGCGTGAGGACGCAGTTGAAGTCAGTGCCGCCGAGCCTCCTAGTGCGGAAGGGGCACCTGTAGACACCCTTGGCGACGTCGAGGTAGGAGACGTGCGCGCGAACTGCAGCCTCCGCAGCACTCGGCGAGTCTTGACATCATGGTGCTCGTCGTCGCTGCCGACATCGCTGCCGGACAGACTGATCCATATCAAACGGGAATTTATTAGTGAATGAGTTGCAAACGTGCATGATAACAAAGTTAGGAAAAACAGAGGCAGCCTCGGTTAGAGTGGACACGATTATATGTCTACGAGGGACGGTGTAAGCGAACCAAAGCTCATGCACAACAGATTTGTACACAGAAATGGTTCGATGAACCCTCCCTGTAAAAATCTGTGCCCACTGATTCATCATAGGCAAAGAAACAGATTCCAGATCTGAACTTGAACACATCCCAGATTATTTGCAAAATTAAACGGTTGATATCTTTTGATTCGTGCATAAAATAACTGATTGAGATCCTATGATTACTTGCATAAATTAACTGATTGAGATCCCATTATTACTTGCATAAATTAACCGAACGGCCGAACCCCAAATCTTAAACGAAATCAAGGAGGGATCAAAGCAAAATGGAATAAAATCGGCGCAAATATTAGCCCAATACTCATCCATCCACAGATCCATCTACACCAGCACAAATAGGGTTCAAAAAGGAATGGGGAACAAAAAAGGAAGCAAACCGTAGTTACCTCGTTCCATGGGTCCTCTATGGAGGTGTCGTAGCGGTTCGGGGGCAGGACGTACGGCACCGGCTCGTAGGGGTCCCATCCCGGCGGGATCTGACCGCGACCGGCGGCAGCAGCCTCCGATGCACCGGCGGAGGCGGCGCGACGTTCGTTGAGGGGACGGCGTCGAAGAGGGAGGCGTCGCGCTTGGAGCCGACGGCGCCGTGGACGATGGGATTGGCATTCTCCTTGTCCATCTCGCCGGCAGAGGAGAGGGAGAGGGAGAGGGTTTTTTGCTTTGGAGAAGATGATGGGACGTGAGAGAGGCGGCGTTGCGTAGGCGAGTGAGAGTGACAGAGATAGTGGGAGGAGGCGTCTATAAAGGCAAGGGGTGGTTAATGCGGCCCGCGTCCTACGTGTCCACCGGTGCACGTCTGCACGTCTTGGACTTCTGCAATGCGCCACGCGTCCACGATTGCACGTCTTCGACTTCTGCACCGCGACCGGCGTCTACGCGTCAACAATTGCACGTCTTTCATTTCTGCACCGCAACACGTGTCCTCGAGTCTAACCCTGGAAATTTAGATATACTCAGGTATAACCTCGAGCATTATACTAGCATTTTTTGTGTGCTCAGTTTCCCCCTTGAGTGCTAATACTGGCTAGTGCAATATGCTCAGTTTTACCCTCAAGTAGCTGGTCAACAGACAGTCAACAAATGGGATTAACTAGTTGAATGAGTCATTTAATGTGCCAAAAATTCCGAAAAATAGTGGCACATACTCATGGAGTCTTTACCACAAATTGCCAGTTCTCAAAACATAGATAAGTCATAGATAAATCAAGTTTTACCACAAATTGCCACTTCTCAAAGGCCTTCTCAAATCACCTAGTAGCTATGAAGGTGCATGGTTTTCCACAATAAGCCCTTCCCAAAACAGCTTTCCCCAAAACATACTTTGTCTAAATGAGGCCACAATTCTCACACTCATGTATATTTGTATTGCAAATAGTTTGAGATAGCTCAAGATGGGTTTTATTGTACAAAACACGCATTTTCCATTTTTTAAATCTCATATTTGAATCCCTTAGTCTGTTTATTACATAGGTGCCCTTGGTTTCTTGATACTACTCGGTTTTGCCCTCTCCCTCCACAAATTCTCTCACACGTGCAACATTGCCCTGATTGGTCTAGCCCATATCACGCGGATCGTGCCCGCCGACCGTTGATCGTATGATCTAACGGGCAGGATAACCCTCTCTCTCTCTCTCGTCGGCGGTTACCTTCCACTCTCTAAGTATGCTAAAGGGCGGTTTTCTGTATTTATTTTCACGCGCTAAAAATTATGAACTCTTTTAGGCATTACTTTTCACGCAAAAAATGATAAACCATCACCGATTTGTTGTAGCCATAAATTTTCACGCAAAATATGATAAACCGTCACCGATTTGTTGCAGCCATTAATTTTCACGAAAATCCCAGATGATAAACCATCACCGATTTGTTGTAGCCATTAATTTTTTCACGCAAAAAATGATAAACCATCACCGATTTGTTGTATCCATTACTTTTCACGCAAAAAATGATAGACCATCACCGATTTCTTGTAGCCATTATTATTCACGGTAGCCTAACTTGTTACAAAAGCTGGTTTCAGTGAGACCTAACCAAATTTGGCATACATTATGCCATATCTATAAGGGAATAACAACAAGGAATATCTAAAAGGGAAAGTTTCACAAAATTTGAAATTTATGGCGAAAATGATGCCATACATGATGCTGTTTTTCGAGGTTTTGACCTGAAAAACAATTGGATATTATAAAGGGAAATAAAAAGTTCGAAAAATATAAAAACGAAACAATCTATCTATCTATGTATAGAAGATCAGCTGTATGAAATTTGAGGTCATTTAGAGGAGGTAGAATAAATCACCTTGTTAGAAAAGCTGGTTTCGAGTGAGACGAAACGGCATGCGTTTAAGCAAAGTGATTTTTCGAACATCTCCAAATGATCCCAAATTTGCCATACATGATGCCATACGTGTAACAACAAGGAACCCTATCTAAAAAATGTCAAAAAAGTTTGCCCAACCGTATAGCTCTATCAAAAAGAACCTCACCATGGCGCTAGTATAATTTTGGGCTTAGTTACAAACTTTCGTTACCTAACCTTCAACACGAAACTTGTTTCAAATCACTTTTGGCGTACAAGAAACAAATCCCTCCTTGATTCGAGCACCACAGCCTCTAAACTTTGCCGATGCCGATATCGGCATGGTCAGAACAGCTATGCTCGACGCCACTGCTAGGTCACCGTCGGGATGCACCCTCAATCCCGTCCCCTCATTCGATCACTGACACACCAGAGATACCACCGAGGCCAATGCCGAACGTACATGCTGATGCCAATGCCGAACATGCATCCACGCCGATGTGGGCACGGCCACACCGCCCTGCTATGCTGGACGCCACAGACCACCGCGAGGTCTTTCCCTTCGCCACCACACTCTTCTAGCACCCATCTATACACGCCAGAAAGGAGAGACACTAGTTTTCTCTACATTGCTCGCGTTCGTGTCGGACACGGTCGGTCAAAGTTTTGAGGTAGTCGTCGATGTCGTCGACCATTTCTTCTCTTCTTTGCATGGTTAAACGCGTCTAGTTCATATCTATCTAATGCTTCCGGTCTCGCCTCATGCAGTTCTTTGTGGACGTCGATCTCATCTCGGCACCCCGCAGGCCACCTCCTCCGTGCCATCACTGTAGAGCTCCGTTTAAAAATCTATTCCTACCCGTGTATTGCCCCTTGAATCAGCCGCCATGGCCCACTTGTCATTCGATATACCGAAGCCCCACTTGTGCGTGTTTTGGTCGGGGATACAAGCGATGCTTACGGTCAAACAAAGATGGATGGTCCGACGTGTCTTTGCGGGCTCTACGTGGCCCCACTAGTCGAAGATAACGGTCAACCGTCGGCAACCGGCCGTTACAGCATCTGTGATGGTTTCAGCCAAGGTCTTGGGGAAAACTGAGGAAAAACTAAGGAGCTGGGGAAAACTGAGCACAACTAAGGAACGGAGGGCACGAAAATAGAAATCCCTAAAAAATACTACATGTCGTCGTCGTCGCTCGAGGTCCCGGCGTTCGGCGCCGCCGGCGGCATCCCCAAGGGAGGGGCGTTGCCAGCCTCGATGTGCGCGAGTACACGGGCTAGCGTGCGGCCCGGCGCACCCCATCAGCGGCGGCGGCCAACGGCGTTGTTACGCGCTGGAGGAGGGGGAGGGCCGTTGAAGGCTGCGAGTTCCCATTCGTGCCGGAGACGGAAGAACTCGTTCCATGAGTCGTAGTTGTCGGCGCGGTACCGCTCCTCCGCGCGCTGCTCGTCGGTGAGGGTGACCAGCACAGCGCCGATAGCGGCATCGAGCTCGTCGCGTCCCACCGGAAGCGGCGGGATCGGGACCCCCCCCCTCCCCGCGCTCAGGCGCCATCCTCCGGGCACGCGGAAGTCCGGCGGCGCCGGGTAGCTCGCCATGTGCAGAAGTCCCGCCTCCCAGTGGTGCAGGGAACGGCGGCTGAAACCGTTGTTCGCCGCGCCGTGGCCCGCCATTGCTCGCTGGTTGAGGTCGATTGGGGAGAGAAGATAGGGCTGGGGAGAGGAGGGAGACGTCGGTGGTGAATGCGGCGAGACGTGGTAGGTTCGGCGATAAATAGAGAGAGCTGCGCGGGAATCGGAGGCGACGCGTTCGGCGAAGTCTGACCGGCGGCAGGCTTTTGAAGCGTGCGCAAGACGATTGGCCTCTGTCGCCGACAAGTTGGGGCCACAAGCCGCGCGGGAAGTTTTCTCTATGTTTCCCGCGCTTTAGTTTCGTCCGGAGGCCCCGAGCGCTCCCCGGGGGGCCAGGGACGGGCGAAAACGAGGAACCGGAGACGCGGCTGAACCGTTTTCGTCCATCCAGATAAAAAAAGGTGTCATGGGGCTCGTCGGGGAGACGGCTGGCTCTAACATTCTATTCCATCCAATCGACATTGTGCACCAGTCGATCGGGCAATCGGGCCCATGCCCATGGCCCTCCTCACAAGTAACAACCAACAAACCCACACACAGACACGTGTATATAACCCGAAAAAAACATACACGTTTATATGCGGGACGCTTGTCATCTTTTCTTTTTCATTTCATACTACATGTTTTTCTATGAAAGCAGTTGAGGAGGTGGACAGCTGATTAATTGACGGCATGCTTGGTTGGTCAGGCTCGCGGAGCAAGGCTACAAAACAAAACACGCTCTTGGCTTAGTAGAGTTTTGGACCGTTCAAGATGCAAAAAAATGAAGTTATGGTTTACTAGTACTACCTCCGTTTTAAGGAATAAGACGTCTTTGTTTTATGTGCTTTGTATTTGATCAAGAATTATTTTAAATAGATAAACATTATTTGTATGAAATTAGTATCATTAATTTTTTTTTCAATACAAATACAACGATACTAATTACATGTAATATAATTAAGATTTTATTGCTCAAATTTTATGGTCAAAGTTCGTCTCGAAATACGCGTGCGCCTTATTCCTTAAAACGGAGGTAGTATTTGGTAGCTCAGGTTGCATGTGGTGGATTTTGCAAGAATTTTGGGTTGTGCTTGATTGTGGTTAGGTCATGCATGCCATGATACATCATTATCTGACACTGAAAACAAGGAAATATGTGTTTTTTTCCTGCACGAGCCAGACCTAGGAGAAACAGCCGATCCAACAGGTGTTGAGCCTGCCTCAGAAGCCTTTTAGAGTGCTTTAAGGATTGTGTTGCCCTAAATAATGAAAGGGCGGGGGCTTATTCCGACTTCTAGAGGTCGCCGCCGCCTGACCATCCTGTAAAAGACAATGAAAGCATCCTAAACAATGACACCGTCCGACCGACGTGAGGCCGTCATCTGCCACACCTCCAAGCAGGGGCGTTGGAGCTTAAGTCACCCTGATGCACTACTAACACGGTGTAAAAAATTTAGACAATAATCTACCATATAAAAGTTTGCTTTATAACTCTTTGACTAAAAAAAAGTGAAACGATAGAAACACATAAAGGCCTTATTACCAAAACAAGTAGATAACCTACAATGCAGTTTCAGAAGAAATAGAAGGAACAACTTGCTTGGAAGAAATTGGCACCTGGCATGCTTACACGGAGCCCAACCCAGGGCAGTAACACCACCAATATCTCTTCATTGCAGTATTTGTACAGAATACACATTATGGGTCGATGAACCCATACAAATAATAGCCAGTAGATGAAATAATTTCTGCAGGTTACTTGGTATCATTTCCTCAACTTGCAGGTTACTTGATAATAGCCAGTGTTTGTACAGAATACACATTCTTGGTACTGAACACACTGGTATACATACAGATAATAGCCAGTAGATGACTTAATTTCTTGCAGGTTATTTAGCTCATTTCCTCTAATTGTTCTTGACAAGTTAATTTGCTCGTATGCAAAGAACATACTTGCTTACCAATGACCATTTTGAGGAGGGTTCGGGAAAAAAGGTTGGCAGCTGAGAAAATTTAACAAGATGAAAATAGCGGATTACATTTAAATTTAAAAAACGGTGATAGAATGACAAAAAGGATGACAACAAGAAAATAAAACATGTCAGAAAAATTGTACCAAAAATAAGTACATAGATCCTTTTCCAACATTGGTTCATAGGAATTTTCGGTTCAACATTTTACTTTTTATGTTCATTTAAATTCGTGCAAAGTTTAATCTATTCACCCAGACTGTTTTTCTGAGGACAGAGAACTTCGATTACAACATCTCCTTATCTTTTTTTAATATTTTCACAGTTATAGAATCAATATATTCTCGAGAATTAACCATTCTGTTATCCCAACCAAAGCTGCACCAACAAAATCAAAGTGCGCGAGCAAAATAAAGACGCCTGAGCGAAACTGTTGTATTGTGATGATCCAAATTCATTCTAAAGGGAGGCTAACTTTTGATGAGCGGAGCGAGCCCCCCCCCCCCCATACGGATCGATACCACCATCTATATATACCTCTTGTAAGCCGCCGGCTAGGGTTTATCAGAATATAAGATATCCCACGGCGTTTGTAAACACTCCCTGATATAGTGAAGTATTGCTGGCTGGCGTCCGTGATTTTTACCTCTCTTTGTTGGAGAGGGTTTTCCACATTAAAATCTTTTGTCTCCTACGTGTGTTCCTTTATCATTTTTCGTTATTTGCTTGTCGCATTTATAACAAGTGGTATGAGAGCCCAGGTTTCAATCTAGGGTTTGCGACATGTCTTCCTTGAAGTTTGATCTACCGCAGTTGTATTACACACCACGAGATTTTCTCTGTGGGAAGTGAAGATGAGGGCGATCCTCGCCCAAACTTCTGATCTAGATGAAGCTCTTGATGGATTTGGCAAGAAAGATGCCAAGACCTGGACCGACGAAGAAAAGAGGAAAGACCGTAAGGCTTTGTCTTTAATTCAGATTCATATATCCAATAATATTTTGCAGGAAGTGCTGGCGGAGAAATCTGCAGCGGCCCTGTGGTTGAAACTGGAATCGATTTGTATGTCGAAAGATCTAACCAGTAAGATGCACGTGAAGATGAAGTTGTTCTCGCACAAGCTGCAAGAATGTGCGTCAATGATGAATCACCTATTGATCTTTAGAGAGATCGTTTCTGATTTGCTGTCCATGGAGGTAAATTATGAGGATGATGCGAAGTTCTTCATTGTTTTAATATGCATGATGCGAAGTCTTCATCGTTTAATATGCATGATGTGAAGTATGCTAGTACACGAATTGCTCCTCACTTCAAATTGTCATCATTGCAATGTCCTAGTACTGATGGAGATATTGAGTACGTGTCAGGAGTTCCATATTCTAGTGCTGTTGGTTCATTTATGTATGTCATTGTTTTGTTCTCGCCCTGATTTATCATATGCTATGAGTTTGGTCAGTCGATACATGGTTAATCCTGGTAAAGAACATTGGAAAGCTTTTCAGTGGATTTTCAGGTACCTTCGTGGCACATCCAAAGCTTGCTTGAAGTTTGGCAAGACCGGTGAGGGACTCACAGGCTATGTGGATTAAGATTATATTGCCGATTTGGATAAGAGGAGGTTCCTCAGAGGTTATATGTTCACTGTTGGTGGATGTGCTATGAGTTGGAAGGCAATGTTACAACCTGTTGTTGCCCAATCTATAGCCGAAGCAGAATATATGGCTATTGCTGAAACTTGCAAGAATCTTTTTGGTTGAAAGGTTTGTATACCGAGCTTTGTGGAGATGATTCTTGTATTAACTTGTTTTCTGACAGTCAGAGTGCCATATACCTTACTAAAGATCAAATGTTCCGAGATAGGACAAAGCACATTGATATCAACTACCATTATGTTCATGACATTGTTGCACAAGGTAAACTGAATGTATGCAAGATAAGTACTGATGATAATCCTGCTGATATGATGACAAAGCCAGTTCATGTTTCCATGTTTGAGCTTTGCTCGAGCTTGGTTGGTATAACTATTTAGCCCAAGTGGCTATTGGCGCCAACAAGTATTTTCTTTGTTTGTTCAAGAGATTGTTGAAGTTCATGCTACAAGATGGATTTTGTCTCAAGGTGGAGTTTGTTGGATTGTGATCCAAATTCGTTCTAAAGGCAGGCTAACTTCTGACGAGCGGAGCTAGGCCCCCCGCGGTACGGATAGATGCCACCGTCTATATATACCTCTTGTAAGCCCCCAGCTAGGGTTTATCAGAATATAACATATCCAATGGTGTTTGTAAACACTCGCCGATATAGTGAATTTTAGCTGGCTGGCGCCCGTGATTTCTACCTTTCTTTGTTGGAGAGGGTTTTCCACCTTAAAATCTTGTGTCCCCTGCATGTGTCCTTTATCGTTCTTCGTTATTAGCTTGTCGCGTTTATAACAAGTGGTATCATAGCCCATGTTTCAATCTAGGGTTTGCGACATGTCTTCCTTGAAGTTCGATCTACCGTAGCTGGATTACACCATGAGATTTTCTCTGTGGCAAGTGAAGATGAGGGCGATCCTCGCCCAAACTTCAGATCTGGATGAAGCTCTTGATGGATTTGGCAAGCAAGACATATATCAACAAAGAAAAGAGGAAAGACCGTAAGGCTTTGTATTTAATTCAGGTTCATCTATCCAATAATATTTTGCAGGAAGTGCTGGCGGAGAAATCTGCAGCGGCCCGTTGGTTGAAACTGGAATCGATCTGCATGTCTAAAGATCTAACTAGTAAGCTGCACGTGAAGATGAAATTTTTCTCGCACAAGATGCAAGAAGGTGTGTCAATGATGAATTACCTATCGATCTTTAGAGAGATCGTTTCTGATTTGCTGTCCATGGAGGTAAATTATGAGGATGAGGATCTCGCTCTCATACTGTTAGTCTCATTGCCTAATTCTTTTACGAATTTCCGAGACACCCTATTATACAGTCGTGATGAACTAACCCTTGCCAAAGTATATGAGGCCCTCCAGCAGAGGGAAAATATGAGATCTATGGTGCAAGAAGAGGGGTCATCTTCTAAGGCAGAAGCACTGCAGGTCCGAGGCAGGACCGAGTACAGAAACAACAACTACAACAACTACAACAGAGATAAGAGCAAGACCGATAGAGGTCGCTCAAAGTACAAGGGACGAGATGGTAAGTTCTGCAAGTATTGTAAGAAAACTGACCACAATATTGATGATTGCTGGAACTTGCAGAACAAAGAGAAAAGATACGGTACTTACCAACCGAAAAACAAATCTGATGCTGATGGTAAGGCTGGTGTTGTTTGCAGTGATAATTCTGATGGTGATTGCCTAGTTATGTTTTCTCGTTGTGTTTCTGGTAATGATGAGTGGTCCTTGATTATGCATGTTCGTTTCATATTTGCTGTAGCAAAGACTGGTTCAGTTCTTATGAGTTTGTGCAGAGTGGAGATGTTGTGCGTATGGGAGATAACAACCCACGTGAGATCGTGGGCATTAGCTCCGTTCAGATCAACATGCATGATGGCATGACACGCACTCTGACAGATGTGAGACACATACCTGGCATGGTCAGAAATCCGATCTCTCTCAGTACCCTTGATGTTGGTGGGTACAAACACTCCGGTTCTCGCGGAGTTCTAAATGTATGAAAAGGTTCACTTGTTCACATGATTGGTGATATGAATTCTGCAAAGTTATATATTCTTAGAGGTAGCACTTTGTCTAGTATTGCTGATACTATTATTCCTGGTGAGCATGATAAAACTAATCTCTTGCATATGCGTCTTGGACATATGAGCGAACATGTCATGGTAGAATTGCATAGGAGAGATCTGCTAGATAGCTGTAATTTGAGTAAGTTTGAGTTCTGTGAGCACTGCATTTTTGGTAAACATAAAAGAGTTAAATTCAATGCTTCCGTTCATACCACCAAAGGGATTTTATATTATGTGCATGCTGATATGTGGGGACCTTCCCTCAAGACTTCTCTGGGTGGTGCAAATTATATGCTTACTATCATTGATGATTACTCCAGAAAAGTGTGGCCTTTCTTTCTGAAACATAAATCTGATGTATTTGATGCTTTTAGAAAGTGAAAAGTTATGGTAGATAAGCAAACATAAAATAAAGTTAAATTGCTTCATACTGACAATGACATGGAATTTTGTTCTAGTGTCTTTAATGATTATTGCAGCGATGAAGGCATTGCCAGGCACCATAGAATCACATACACTCCTCAACAGAATGGTGCGGCGGAGAGGATGAACAGAACCATCATCTCGAAAGCTCGCTGCATGCTGTCCAATGCTGGTATGCATAGACGTTTCTGGGATGAAGCAGCCTCCATCGCTTGTTTCTTGATAAACAGGTCTCCTTGCATCCCGCTTGATATGAAAACTCCTATTGAGGTATGTCTAGTTCACATGCTGATTATTCACAGTTGAGAGTTTTCGGTTGCACTACTTATGCACATGTTGATAATGGAAAGCTAGAGCCCAGGGCTGTTAAGTGTGTGTTTCTTGGTTATTGTTCAGGAGTTAAAGGCATACAAGTTATGGAATCCTAAAACTAAGAAAGTTTTGCATAGCAGGAATGTTGTCTTTAATGAGGCTGTTATGTTTTATAAGAGTTCATCTACAGATGTTTCTGATGCTATTGATATTTTTGATGATTCTGATGATGAGCAATAGAGGATTAGCGTGCAGGTGGAGCACGTGGATAAGAAAGAAAATGATGTTGCTGAGAATACTGTTGTTCAGCACACACACCACATGTTTTGCAGTAAAATAGTTCCATGGTGAAAGGATCGATGCCGCACCTAGAGGGGGGGGGGGGTGAATAGGTGCTAACCAATTTTTAGTTCTTTTTCAATTTAGGCTTGACACAAAGGTAAATTCTCCAGATATGCAACTAAGTGAATTTACCTATATGACAAGATAAGCAACTAAGCAAGATATAGCTACACAATATAAGAGATAGAATAGGATAGAGGTAACCGAGAGTGGAGCACACGATGACACGGAGATGATTCCCGTAGTTCCCTTCCTTTGCAAGAAGGTACGTCTACGTTTGGAGGAGTGTGGTTGCTACGAAAGCCAAACCAACAGCCACGAAGGCTTCACTCAGATCTCCCGTGAGCAACGCCACAAAGGCCTAGCCCACTTCCACTAAGGGATTTCCTCGAGGCGGAAACCGGGCCTTTACAAGGTTCTTGGGGCACACATCCACAACTGAATTGGAGGCTCCCAAATCTGTAACAATACAACAATCAATAATAACACATCAACACAAATCAACTAGGGAACCAAATAGGAAAACTAGCATGAGATCCCTCAAACAAATGAGGGGGAAATGAAAAACGCTTCGGTGAGGATGTAGATCGGTGGCTTCTCCTTCGAATCTCCAAAGATCAAGAGCTTTGGTTGGGGGAGGAAGGAGATCTTGCAAATCTTGTGTTTCTTGAGGTGGCTCTAATGGAGGTGAAGCTTGGCAGATTTCTTGAGCAATGATTGAGCAAAGGGGGAAGGAAGAAGAAGAGGGGTATAAATACCCCTCCCCAAAATCCAGCCGTTGGGCCTTCCGGGGGGCCGGATAATCCAGTCTAAGTTAGGGCCGGATAATCCGCCCCCCCGGATAATCCGGCCTCCTGGTACAAAACCAGGACAATGTCCGGCCAAATATCCGGCCACTATCCGGACTTGCTTTTCTTCAGGTCCTTAGCCGTTTTCGAGGGGTCCGGATATTCCTGAAATGTCCGGCCCGGATAATCCGGCCCTGGGACAAAACCGGGACAATATCCGGGCAATTGTCCGGCCCCTATACTGAGCTGCTTTTCCTCAAGTCCTTAGCCGAAAATCTGGGCCCCGGATATTTTGGAAATATCCGGCCCGGATTATCCGGCCTGATGAACTTTTTGCTGATTCTTTTTGACAAGCATCGACCACATCCAACACACATACAAATGTATCTATATAATCCCTGTACCACTTCAACAAACATTAGTGTATCACATACATTGACATCAAACACACAAAACATAATATGAGAGATGTTCTTTCAATCTCCCCCTTTTTGGTGTTTGATGACAATATACGGATTTGCAAGAGAATCGCTATAGAGACAAGTATGATGGCAAAACATAGAGGCACTCCCCCTACATGTGTGCATGTAAGTAATTTGCATTTGAATACAAATACACAACACATAGGAGCGAGGTGCCTCAACAAAAGAGGTATCCATCATGAGCTCTAACAAGAGACATAAACATATATGAAGTTGAGATAGGATGCTAGAAATCATACCCATGTGTAGATATATGATACGGAGATATAGCATCACACATAACATAATAGCCTTGATCTCAACATATAGAAATCCGAAAACCATAACAATGTCTCACACCACATAGCACATAGTTTTAAACGGAACATAACCAAAGCAAATAGTTCAAATAAGAGGGAGCACAAGCAATAAAGGAATGATAAACGCATATGCTTGTGCCCAAACCATGTAAATCCCCGAGAGAGTTCCTAATAGAACACTTCTCCCCCTTTGGCATCGAGACGCCAAAAAGGGGACAAGCGCGATGCTACTCGCCCCATGGGGATCACTCGGAGGCATCTTCATCATCGGACTCGTACGCCGCTTCTTCTTCTTCTTCTTCTTCTTCCTCATCAGTGTCAGGGGCATCCGGAGAGCGGCGAGTGAGGCTGGACCTTTGAATGCAATCATCAAGATCACTCCACGGAACCTGTGCAGAGTGTCACCCACTGTAACCTGGGTGATTTGGAGGCTGAGGAGGGGGTCCTTGCTCACCACTGAGCTTGTGCAGAATAACCGCCTGAGTATGCTTAATCTCAGAACGCTCTCGGCTGGCCGCATAGTTCTCCTTATGGATCTCAATGTTCATGCAAAGGATGCAACGCTGAAACCAACTGAGCGTGTTCACTTGTTTCTTCATAGCAGGGAGGTCAGGATGGCGAGCAGGAGCAAATCCACTAGAATGAGCATCACCCATGAAGGAGTCAGGTGGAGGTACAGTAGAGGAGACTGGCTTAAGCTTGTAGGCCTTCTTGACAGAGTGCTTCATCAAAGGGTACACACTCAAGTCTTCACCACTCACGCCCGCAGTGTTGTTGATGAGGAGCTGAATATATGGTGCGTAAGGTATAGTGGTCCGAGAGATCATGGCATCACGAATCTCATGGAAAATGTAGTCCATGATATCAGTAGTGTAGTTGCATTCCTAATTCTCATCACGAGCACATCGAAAGCTGAGGTACATGAGATCCACAAGAGTTCCCCGGATTGCATCATTGTTACCACCACTAGGAGCGATGGTGGACCGAAAGAACCTGAGTAACTGACCATAGATGGTAAGTAGCCCCTTGAACTCTCCCACTTTTCCAGCAGATGTATAGAGATCAAACAGCGCATTCTTATCTGCTCTCTGAGGTCCATGGAGACGACGACCTCCTTCTGCAGGAACTCCAAGAATACCAGCAAAACGGCGCAAGGTGGCCCTCCAGTGAGTGGAGCCAGACATCCATTCCATAGTGCGGTCCTCATCTTTCTGGATAGCCAAAGTAGAAAGAACTGCTTCACCAACTCTGGACTATAGTCACATTGAATCTTCATGAGATCCTGCAAGCCCATCTTACCAGTCACCCAGATGGCATCCTCAAAATGATTGTTGACTGCCAGAAGATCCACATCGATAGCTTGCATGGGACGAACTTTCTTCATGGGCTCATAGATATCTTTATAGATGAACTCCTGCTCCATGCACCAGTATTTTCTCGCCCTCTGTCTCTTCATCCCTTGGGAGGTCTTCATACCAGTTCTTCATGCGGATAGCAGAATAAGAGACATGGTCCATGGTCTTGTAGTTTTCCCTTGAAGCCTTGTTCTTGTGCCTAGATGAGGTTGACTTGCGAGGAGCGTTGGATGCGAACTCATCACTTGACCGGTCAGCCCTTGGGCTTCTCCGAGCACCCCGAGAAGTACGACCTGTGAATAGCAACGATGGATAGCAAAGAGAAGATAATGCTCATAAGTCATGTATGATACAGTAATGTACTCTAGAAACATACTGTAAGTCAGTACAAGTCTAGACATGATAGATTAAAATAGAACTGCAGCGGCGATGAAGCTCCAGGCCGGATAATCCGGTGTCCCCTGGGGGCGGATAATCCGGCCAGGCCGGATAATCCGGTCTTTGCGGGGGCCGGATAATCCGGCCCTGCGAATCTTGCAGTTCTTCCAATCAAAACTTGTCTTAATTATGACCAGATAGGCCTCATAGCATGCAAGAGGAGTATACTACAAACGATTTGGAACAACTAGACACCAAATCCACCAAGAAAATAGCACATACAAATCACAACACCTAGGGTTAGGGATTGTGAGTCATACCCGCATCCATTGCAAAAGCCGCTTGGAGGAGAAGGTAGCTAGGGAGGAGGAGCACCCGATCCACCCAAAAACTCCGGGAGGGAGTGGACGGGGCGGCTCCGGCGAGGAGGGAGAGCTCCGGCGACCTTGAGAGGAGAGAGAGGAGAGAGAGGAGCGTGGAGGGGGGGGGGGTGGTGTGAACCGTTTGCCCCCCCCCCCCCGTGGCCTCGTCCTCAACCCTTTCAGGGTCTGCCCAGGCCGGATAATCCGGCCCTAAGTAAGGGCGGATAATTCGGCCGGGCCGGATTTTCCGGGGCGCCACAGGGCCGGATTTTCCGGTTTTCTGGAAATTCCAGAACACCGGAAATCCTGCCTATCTTTAGTTGGTTATTTGCATAGACCCATATGTGATGCAATAATGTATCACGTCACATATAAGAAGCACATTTACCAATAAGATTGGGCGACCTGGATCATCCGACCGAAAATCCTCAAACTCCAAGTTTTTACCAAAACATGACAAATGAGCAAGATGGAAGTGGCTTATAGGAGAGTGTAGGCTTAGGTTTAGAGGGTACAAACTGTTAATGGTACATGATCACTCAAGTTTGCAAGATATGAGCAAATAAGGCCAAACTAGAGTGATTTCCCATAAGAACAAGGAGTTGTCAAATAAAAACGATAAGATCCAAATAACTCCAACTCTTCACAAAGAAGAGTGTGGTGGCCTAGGCCACCATATATGAGTGTTGTGGCATGGCATCGCGAAGATATATCTTGGGTCCAAGCCACTACTCATCATTGAAGCTCACATATCAACATATGATATAAAGAGAATGATTTCTTAATGTTGGCATTATGGGGGGAGGGATAGCTCAATAATTTAAAACGCACTCCCCCTATTTCCATGCCCACATCTAAACCAAATAAAGTTTTGAGACAAAGGTGTGTTTGCAAGATGGTCAAGCTATACTCCTTGAATCAATGATATTTAGCTCATTCCTCAAATAAGTGAACCTTGCTTCATCAAGAGGCTTCGTGAATATATCGGCAAGTTGATCTTTGGTTGGAACATAGATAAGCTCAATATCACCACGGGCAACATGATCCCTAATGAAATGATTCCGGATCTCAATATGCTTCGTTCTTGAATGTTGCACCGGATTATAGGCAATCTTGATGGCACTTTCATTGTCACACAATAGAGTCACTTTGTCACAAATGACACCGTATTCCTTCAAAGTTTGCCTCATCCATAACAATTGAGTGCATCCACTTGCGGCGGCAACATATTCGGCTTCGGCGGTGGAGAGAGATACACAATTTTGCTTCTTAGAAGACCAACACACCAAGGACCTACCAAGGAATTGGCAAGCCCCGGAAGTTGATTTCCTATCATCCTTGTCACCCGCCCAATCTGCATCGGTATATCCATTGAGAATAAAACTTGAGCCTTTGGGGTACCAAATACCATATCTTGGGGTATCAACCAAATATCGAAAGATTCTTTTGAGAGCCATCATGTGGCTCTCCTTAGGAGAAGCTTGATACCTTGCACACACACCAACACTCAACACTATGTCTCGGTCTAGATGCACAAAGGTAAAGCAAGGATCCAATCATGGAGCGATATACCTTTTGATCCACCTCTTTACCATTGGGATCTAGTGCAAGATGACATTTGGTGACCATAGGAGTGGCCACACCCTTCATCTCGGTCATCTTGAACCTCTTGAGCATGTCTTGGAGATATTTTGCTTGATTGATGAAGGTTCCTTCCCTCAATTGCTTGATCTCAAACCCAAGGAAGAACTTCATCGCTCCCATCATAGACATCTCAAACCTATTGGTCATAAGCTTTGAGAATTCATCATTGAAAGCTTTGTTAGTAGAGCCAAAGATAATATCATCAACATATAATTGGCAAACGAAAAGCTCCCCATTGACCCTCTTAGTAAAAAGAGTGGGGTCGATTAGCCCAACATCAAACCCACTGCCTACCAACAATTCCTTAAGGTGCTCGTACCAAGCTCTAGGAGCTTGTTTGAGACCATAAAGTGCTTTATCAAGCTTGTAGACATGGTTAGGAAAGTTGAGATCCTCGAACCCCGGGGGTTGCTTAACATAAACCTCTTCATGCAAGGGACCATTAAGAAATGCACTTTTCACATCCATTTGTTGTAACATAAAGTTATGATGCGAAGCATAAGCAAGAAGGATACGGATGGACTCAAGGCGAGCCACGGGAGCATAGGTTTCTCCAAAGTCAATTCCCTCAACTTGAGAGAACCCTTGAGCCACCAATCTTGCCTTGTTCCTCACAACATTTCCAAACTCATCTTGCTTGTTCTTGAAAATCCATTTAGTGCCTATAACATTGCGGCACTCCTTTGGCTTCTTTACTAAGGTCCACACTTTGTTGCGCTTGAAGTTGCTGAGTTCTTCATGCATAGCTTCCAACCAATCCAAATCTTCAAGGGCTTCAAATACTTTCTTGGGTTCCACCAAGGAGATATAAGCATGATGATGGCTAAAGTTAGCCAATTGCCTTCTTGTGGAAACCTTTACCCTTACATCACCAAGAACCTTGTCATGAGTGTGTCCACGAAGTTCGAGGTTCCTATCTCTTCTTGCTAGACGACGGGCCTCGATCTCTGATGCGTGTAATTGACACGTCCGTTGGGAACCCCAAGAGGAAGGTGTGATGCGCACAGCGACAAGTTTCCCTCAGTAAGAAACCAAGGTTTAATTGAACCAGTAGGAGTCAAGAAGCACGTTGAAGGTTGATGGCGGCGGGATGTAGTGCGGCGCAACACCAGAGATTCCGGCGCCAACGTGGAACCTGCACAACACAACCAAAGTACTTTGCCCCAACGAAACAAGTGAGGTTGTCAATCTCACCGGCTTGCTGTAACAAAGGGTTAACCGTATTGTGTGGAAGATGATTGTTTGCAAGAAAACAATGAAAGAACAAGTATTGCAAGCAGATTTGTATTTCGAGTATAAAAGAATGGACCGGGGTCCACAGCTCACTAGAGGTGTCTCTCCCATAAGATAAAAGCATGTTGGGTGAACAAATTACGATCGGGCAATTGACAAATAAAGAGAGCATAACAATGCACATACATGTCATGATAAATATAGTGAGATTTAATTAGGCATTACGACAAAGTACATAGACCGCCATCCAACTGCATCTATGCCTAAAAAGTCCACCTTCAGGTTATCATCCGAACCCCCTCCAGTATTAAGTTGCTAACAACAGACAATTGCATTAAGTATGGTGCGTAATGTAATCAACAACTACATCTCGGACATAGCATCAATGTTTTATCCCTAGTGGCAACAACACAACACAACCTTAGGGGTTTACGTCACTCCCCGGATATCAATGGAGGCATGAACCCACTATCGAGCATAAATACTCCCTCTTGGAGTTACTAGCATCAACTTGGCCAGAGCCTCTACTAATAACGGAGAGCATGCAAGATCATAAACAACACATAGGTAATAACTTGATAATTAACATAACATAGTATTCTCTATCCATCGGATCCCGACAAACACAACATATAGTATTACGGATAGATGATCTTGATCATGTTAGGCAGCTCACAAGATCCAACAATGAAGCACAATGAGGAGAAGACAACCATCTAGCTACTCGCTATGGACCCATAGTCCAGGGGTGAACTACTCACTCATCACTCCGGAGGCGACCATGGCGGTGAAGAGTCCTCCGGGAGATGAATCCCCTCTCCGGCGAGGTGCCGGAGGAGATCTCCAGAATCCCCCGAGATGGGATTGGCGGCGGCGGCGTCTCTGGAAGGTTTTCCGTATCGTGGTTCTTCGTATTGGGGTTTTCGCGACGAAGACTATAAGTAGGCGGAATGGCAGAGTCGGAGGGCTGACGAGGGGCCCACACCATAGGGCGGCGCGGGCCCCCCTCTAGCCGCGCGGCCCTATGGTGGCGGCGCCTCGTCGCCCCACTTCGTATCCCTTTCGGTCTTCTGGAAGCTTCGTGGCAAAATAGGACCCTGGGCGTTGATTTCGTCCAATTCCGAAAATATTTCGTTACTAGGATTTCTGAAACCAAAAACAGCGTAAAACAACAACCGGCTCTTCGGCATCTTGTTAATAGGTTAGTTCCGGAAAATGCACGAATATGACATAAAGTGTGCATAAAACATGTAGATATCATCAATAATGTGGCATGGAACATAAGAAATTATCGATACGTCGGAGACGTATCGGCATCCCCAAGCTTAGTTCTGCTCGTCCCGAGCAGGTAAAACGATAACAAAGATAATTTCTGAAGTGACATGCCAACATAACCTTGATCATACTATTTGTAAACATATGTAATGAATGCAGCGATCAAAACAATGGTAATGACATGAGTAAACAAGTGAATCATAAAGCAAAGACTTTTCATGAATAGTACTTCAAGACAAGCATCAATAAGTCTTGCATAAGAGTTAACTCATAAAGCAATAAATCAAAGTAAAGGTATTGAAGCAACACAAAGGAAGATTAAGTTTCAGCGGTTGCTTTCAACTTGTAACATGTATATCTCATGGATAATTGTCAACACGGAGTAATATAACAAGTGCAATATGCAAGTATGTAGGAATCAATGCACAGTTCACACAAGTGTTTGCTTCTTGAGATGGAGAGAAATAGGTGAACTGACTCAACATAAAAGTAAAAAGAATGGTCCTTCAAAGAGGAAAGCATCGATTGCTATATTTGTGCTAGAGCTTTTATTTTGAAAACATGAAACAATTTTGTCAACGGTAGTAATAAAGCATATGAGTTATGTAAATTATATCCTACAAGTTGCAAGCCTCATGCATAGTATACTAATAGTGCCCGCACCTTGTCCTAATTAGCTTGGACTACCGGATCATCGCAATACACATGTTTTAACCAAGTGTCACAATGGGGTACCTCCATGCCGCCTCGTACAAAGGTCTAAGGAGAAAGCTCACATTTTGGATTTCTCGCTTTTGATTATTCCCAACTTAGACATCCATACCGGGACAACATGGACAACAGATAATGGACTCCTCTTTAATGCATAAGCATGTGGCAACAATTATTATTCTCATATGAGATTGAGGATATATGTCCAAAACTGAAACTTCCACCATGAATCATGGCTTTAGTTAGCGGCCCAATGTTCTTCTCTAACAATATGCATGCTCCAACCATTAAGGTGGTAGATCTCTCTTACTTCGGACAAGACGGACATGCATAGCAACTCACATGATATTCAACAAAGAATAGTTGATGGCGTCCCAGAAACATGGTTATCGCACAACAAGCAACTTAATAAGAGATAAAGTGCATAAGTACATATTCAATACCACAATAGTTTTAAGCTATTTGTCCCATGAGCTATATATTGCAAAGGTGAATGATGGAATTTTAAAGGTAGAACTCAAGCAATTTACTTTGGAATGGCGGATAAATACCATGTAGTAGGTAGGTATGGTGGACACAAATGGCATAGTGGTTGGCTCAAGGATTTTGGATGCATGAGAAGTATTCCCTCTCGATACAAGGTTTAGGCTAGCAAGGTTATTTGAAACAAACACAAGGATGAACGGTGCAGCAAAACTCACATAAAAGACATATTGTAAACATTATAAGACTCTACACCGTCTTCCTTGTTGTTCAAAACTCAATACTAGATATTATCTAGACTCTAGAGAAACCAAATATGCAAACCAAATTAGCAAGCTCTAAGTGTTTCTTCATTAATGGGTGCAAAGTATATGATGCAAGAGCTTAAACATGAGCACAACAATTGCCAAGTATCAAATTATCCAAGACATTTTAGAGTTACTACATGTAGCATTTTCCAATTCCAACCATATAACAATTTAACGAAGAAGAAACTTCGCCATGAATACTATGAGTAGAGCCTAAGGACATACTTGTCCATATGCTACAGCGGAGCGTGTCTCTCTCCCACAAAGTGAATGCTAGGATCCATTTTATTCAAACAAAACAAAAAACAAAAACAAACCAACGCTCCAAGCAAAGTGCATAAGATGTGACGGAATAAAAATATAGTTTCAGGGGAGGAACCTGATAATATTGTCGATGAAGAAGGGGATGCCTTGGGCATCCCCAAGCTTAGACGCTTGAGTCTTCTTAGAATATGCAGGGGTGAACCACCGGGCATCTCCAAGCTTAGAGCTTTCACTCTCCTTGATCATATTGTATCATACTCCTCTCTTGATCCTTGAAAACTTCCTCCACACCAAACTCGAAACAACTCATTAGAGGGTTAGTGCACAATAAAAATTAACATGTTCAGAGGTGATACAATCATTCTTAACACTTCTGGACATTGCATAAAGCTACTGGACATTAATGGATCAAAGAAATTCATCCAACATAGCAAAAGAGGCAATGCGAAATAAAAGGCAGAATCTGTCAAAACAGAACAGTCCGTAAAGATGGATTTTATTAGGGCACCAGACTTGCTCAAATGAAAATGCCCAAATTGAATGAAAGTTGCGTACATATCTGAGGATCACTCACGTAAATTGGCTTAATTTTCTGAGTTACCTACGGAGAATTAGACCCAGATTCGTGACAGCAAAGAAATCTGTTTCGCGCAGTAATCCAAATCTAGTATTTACTTTACTATCAAAGACTTTACTTGGCACAACAAAACATAAAACTAAGATAAGGAGAGGTTGCTACAGTAGTAAACAACTTCCAAGACTCAAATATAAAACAAAAATGCTGTAGTAAAAACATGGGTTGTCTCCCATAAGCGCTTTTCTTAACGCCTTTCGACTAGGCGCAGAAAGTGTGAATCAAGTAACATCAAGAGACGAAGCATCAACATCATAATTTGTTCTAATAATAGAATCATAAGGTAACTTCATTCTATTTCTAGGGAAGTGTTCCATACCTTTTTTGAGAAGAAATTGATATTTAATATTACTTTCCTTCATATCAATAGTAGCACCAACGGTTCGAAGAAAAGGTCTTCCCAATATAATGGGACAAGATGCATTGCATTCAATATCCAAGACAACAAAATCAATGGGGACAAGATTATTGTTAACCATAATATGAACATTATCAATTCTCCCCAAAGGTTTCTTTTTAGCATTATCAGCGAGACTAACATCCAAATAAAAAAATTTCAATGGTGGCAAGTCAAGCATATCATAGACTTTCTTAGGCATAACAGAAATACTTGCACCAAGATCACATAAAGCATTACAATCAAAATATTTGACCCTAATTTTAATGATGGGCTCCCAACCATCCTCTAGCTTTCTAGGAATAGAAGTTTCAAGTTTTAGTTTCTCTTCTCTAGCTTTTATGAGAGCATTTGTAATATGTTTTGTGAAAGCCAAATTTACAGCCGCTAGCATTGGGACTCTTAGCAAGTTTTTGTAAGAACTTTATAACTTCAGAGATGTGGCAATCATCAAAATCTAAATCATTACAATCTAAAGCAATGGGATTATCATCCCCAAGGTTGGAAAAAATTTCAGCAGTTTTATCACAGGCGGTTTCAAGCAGCTTTAGCAGTTCAGTAATTTTGCGCGCTTTGCACTAGGAGTAGAAACATTGCCAACACCAATTATTTTACCATTGGTAGTAGGAGGTGCAGCAACATGTGAATCATTAGCATTGCTAGTGGTGGTAATAGTCCAAACTTTAGCTACATTTTTCTCTTTAGCTAGTTTTTCATTTTCTTCTCTATCCCACCTAGCACGCAGTTCAGCCATTAATCTTATATTCTCATTAATTCTAACTTGGATGGCATTTGCTGTAGTAAAAATTTTATTTTCAATATCCCTATTAGGCATAACTTTCGATTTCAAAAGATTGACATCAGAGGCAAGACTATCAACCTTAGAAGCAAGAATATCAATTTTATTGAGCTTTTCCTCAACAGATTTGTTAAAGGCAGTTTGTGTACTAATAAATTCTTTAAGCATAGCTTCAAGTCCAGGGGGTGTATTCCTATTATTGTTGTAAGAATTCCCATAAGAATTAGCATAACCGTTACCATTATTATAAGGATATGGCCTATAGTTATTACTAGAATTGTTCCGATAAGCACTGTTGTTGAAATTATTATTTTTAATGAAGTTTACATCAACATGTTCTTCTTGGGCAACCAATGAAGCTAACGGAACATTATTAGGATCAACATTAGTCCTATCATTCACAAACATAGACATAATAGCATCAACCTTATCATTCAAGGAAGAGGATTCTTAAACAGAATTTACCTTCTTACCTTGTGGAGCTCTTTCCGTGTGCCATTCAGAGTAATTAACCATCATATTATCAAGGAGCTTTGTTGCTTCACCAAGAGTGATGGACATAAAGGTACCTCCAGCAGCCTGAATCCAATAAATTCCGTGAAGAAAAATTTAGTCCCGCATAGAAGGTTTGGATGATCATCCAAGTAGTCGATCCATGGGTTGGGCAATTTTTAACCAAAGATTTCATTCTTTCCCAAGCTTGAGCAACATGTTCATTATCCAATTGTTTAAAATTCATTATGCTACTCCTCAAAGATATAATTTTAGCAGGGGGATAATATCTACCAATAAAAGCATCCTTGCATTTAGTCCAGGAATCAATACTATTCTTAGGCGAGAGATAGCAACCAATCTTTAGCTCTTCCTCTTAATGAGAAAGGAAACAATTTTAATTTTATAATGTCACCATCTACATCTTTATACTTTTGCATTTCACACAATTCAACAAAATTATTGAGATGGGCAAGCAGCATCATCGAACTAACACTGAAAATTGCTCTCGCATAACAAGATTCAAGAAAGCAGGTTTAATTTCAAAGAATTCCGCTGTAGTAGCAGGTGGAGCAATAGGTGTGCATAAGAAATCATTATTATTTGTGCTACCGAAGTCACACAACTTAGTATTTTCAGGGGTGGCCATTTTAGCAGTAGTAAATAAAGCAAACTAGATAAAGTAAATGCAAGTAACTAATTTTTTTGTGTTTTTGATATAGCAAACAAGACAAGTAAATAAGGTAAAACTAGCAACTAATTTTTTTGTGTTTTGATATAATGCAGCAAACAAAGTAGTACATAAAATAAAGCAAGACAAAAACAAAGTAAAGAGATTGGGAAGTGGAGACTCCCTTGCAGCCGTGTCTTGATCTCCCCGACAACGGCGCCGTAAATTTGCTTGATGCATGTAATTGACACGTCCGTTGGGAACCCCAAGAAGAAGGTGTGATGCGCACAGCGGCAAGTTTCCTCAGTAAGAAACCAAGGTTTAATCGAACCAGTAGGAGTCAAGAAGCACGTTGAAGGTTGATGGCGGCGGGATGTAGTGCGGCGCAACACCAGAGATTCCGGCGCCAACGTGGAACATGCACAACACAACCAAAGTACTTTGCCCCAACGAAATAGTGAGGTTGTCAATCTCACCGGCTTGCTGTAACAAAGGGTTAACCGTATTGTGTGGAAGATGATTGTTTGCAAGAAAACAGTAAGAACAAGTATTGCAGCAGATTTGTATTTCAGTATAAAAGAATGGACCGGGGTCCACAGGTCACTAGAGGTGTCTCTCCCATAAGATAAAAGCATGTTGGGTGAACAAATTACAGTCGGGCAATTGACAAATAAAGAGAGCATAACAATGCACATACATGTCATGATAAATATAGTGAGATTTAATTGGGCATTACGACAAAGTACATAGACCGCCATCCAACCGCATCTATGCCTAAAAAGTCCACCTTCAGAGTTATCGTCCGAACCCCTTCCAAGTATTAAGTGTCAAAGCAACGGACAATTGCATTAAGTATGGTGCGTAATGTAATCAACAACTACATCCTCGGACATAGCATCAATGTTTTATCCCTAGTGGCAACAACGACAACACAACCTTAGGGGTTTCGTCACTCCCGTGATATCAATGGAGGCATGAACCCACTATCGAGCATAAATACTCCCTCTTGGAGTTACTAGCATCAACTTGGCCAGAGCCTCTACTAATAACGGAGAGCATGCAAGATCATAAACAACACATAGGTAATAACTTGATAATTAACATAACATAGTATTCTCTATCCATCGGATCCCGGCAAACACAACATATAGTATTACAGATAGATGATCTTGATCATGTTAGGCAGCTCACAAGATCCAACAATGAAGCACAATGAGGAGAAGACAACCATCTAGCTACTCGCTATGGACCCATAGTCCAGGGGTGAACTACTCACTCATCACTCCGGAGGTGACCATGGCGGTGAAGAGTCCTCCGGGAGATGAATCCCCTCTCCGGCAGGGTGCCGGAGGAGATCTCCAGAATCCCCCGAGATGGGATTGGCGTCGGCGGCGTCTCTGGAAGGTTTTCCGTATCGTGGTTCTTCGTATTGGGGTTTTCGCGACGAAGACTATAAGTAGGCGGAAGGGCAGAGTCGGAGGGCTGACGAGGGGCCCACACCATAGGGCGGCGCGGCCAGAGGGGGGCCCGCGCCGCACTATGGTGGCGGCGCCTCGTCGCCCCACTTCGTATCCCTTTCGGTCTTCCGGAAGCTTCGTGGCAAAATAGGACCCCGGGCGTTGATTTCGTCCAATTCCGAGAATATTTCGTTACTAGGATTTCTGAAACCAAAAACAGCAGAAAACAAAGAATCGGCTCTTCGGCATCTTGTTAATAGGTTAGTTCCAGAAAATGCACGAATATGACATAAAGTGTGCATAAAACATGTAGATATCATCAATAATGTGGCATGGAACATAAGAAATTATCGATACGTCGGAGACGTATCAATCTCCTCCTTGGTCTTTCTTGGCCTTGGAGGTGTCATTTGATCAATTTGATCATTTGGGTCCCCGTCTTGACCTTCAACTTGAGCTTCCTCAATTGCTTGGGGTTGCTCATTCTCATGTGCTTGATCTTGAACAATATTCGGAGAAGGGCAAGAGTTGATTGGATCCTCATTGGAGCCATCATGAATGCTTGGTTGATCTTGACCTTGATCTTGTCCTTGATCTTGCACACAAGAGGGAGGGTCTTGTTCTTGTTCTTGGGTTGGTGCATCATTTGCTTCACTAGGTAGGGTTTGTTGATGTTGAGAAGATGAGGGCTCCACCGTGGTAGAGCATAGTTCTTCCCGAGACGCCACACCGTGTCCCTCAATGGGGCGTAAAAATCCCACACCCATTCTTACTATGGCATCTTGAGGTATTTCATCACCTCGCACAAACATCAACTTGCCCCACTTGGGAGCCATCATTTTCTTCGAACTTCACACTACAAGATTCAATGATAATCCCGGAGGATACATCAAAGATTCTATAAGTGTGAGATTCGGCACCGTAACCAACAAATATACCCTCCAAAGCTTTAGGAGCAAATTTAGACAAACGAACTCCTTTGATTTTGTAGAAACACTTACACCCGAACACCTTGAAGTATGAGATATTAGGCTTGTTCCCGGTGAGTATTTCATATGGAGTCTTGTTCAAGCCCTTGCGGAGATAGAGCCGGTTAGAGGAGTGACAAGCGGTGGAGATGGCTTCCGCCCAAAAGTTATAGCGGGATTTATACTCCGCCATCATAGATCTTGCCATATCCATAAGAGTCCGGTTCTTCCTCTCCGCAACACCATTTTGTTGAGGGGTGTAAGCAGCTGGAATATTGATGTCGAATCCCCTCATCACTAAGAAAATCATTGAGTCTATAGTTCTTGAACTCGGAGCCGTTGTCACTTCTTATTGCCATAATGAGGAGGTTGTGTTGGCGTTGCACCTCGGTAGCAAAGTCAATGAATATTTTTTGAGTCTCATCCTTCGTCTTGAGAAAGTAGACCCAAGTATATCTTGAGTAGTCATCAACAATCACCAAGCAATGTTTCTTCGCACCAAGACTTGCATGAGTAACGGGACCAAAGAGATCCACATGAAGGAGCTCCAAGATCCTCTTGGAAGAGATGATAGTCTTGCTTGGATGTGGAGAGTCATGCATTTTGCCTTCAACACAAGCCCTACAAACACGATCTTTGGCAAAAGACACATTTTCCATTAGTCCCACAATATGGTTCCCCTTGTGAAGACTTTGCAAAGTTCTCATGTTGACATGGGCTAGGCGGCGATGCCACAACCAACCCACGTCCGCCTTTCCGAATAGGAACATCGCACTTGTCGTGGTGGTCCCCGAAAAGTCCACCACATACAAGTTGTGTTCGCGATACCCAACGAAAGCGACTTTTAGAGTCTTGCTCCACAAGAGGACCACAATATCATTATCAATAAAGACGGCGAAACCCATCTTGCCAAGGGCGGAAACGGAAAGCAAATTGTAACCAAGGGTTTTGACAAGCATGACATCCACAAGAGTAATGTTGTGTGCAACCACAACCTTTCCAAAACCCAATACCTCGGATGTAGAATTATCGCCAAAGGAGACGGTGATATCATTTATGTTAGGCCTCAACTCCTTGACGAGGTTCTTGCCGCCGGTCATATGACTTGTACATCCACTATCAAGTACCCATTTTGAACCTCCCATGGCATAGTCCTACATGAGATCAATTATTGGATTTAGGTACCCATTTCTCAATGGGTCCTCTTTTGTTAGCAACAAGGGTCTTTGGGACCCAAATAGACCAAGCAACATAACCGTCATATGGGCCAACATATTTAGCATAAACATCACCATAATAATCTTTAAATAAAACATAGTGAGGGTTAGTGATTCCCGCATCATCATCATTTATGGTTTTGCCCTTGGGGGCTTCACCATTAGTGATGGCTTTCTTCTTCTCTTGTGCGGGCTTGGCTTTTTGCTTGTTTGCCTTCTTTGCCTTGGCATTATAACCAAGGCCCTCCTTCCCATTGTTTGATCTTTGCTTACTCAAAAGATCATCCAAAGAAAGTTTACTTTGGGGAGAGGAGGCCTTAGCAAGTTCATCCTTCAACCTAGCATTTTCCTCAACAATATTTGCATGATCACATAGAGGAGTAGAGGTGCTAGGTATGTCATATGAAGCGAGCCTAATTTGAAGTTGCTCATAATACTTGGAGAGGAGAGAGTATTCACTCTTCAAGGCTTTGTGTGCCTTGTCTAGATCATCTAGATCTCTCACAAGTTTCTCACGATCAACACCAAATTTGGCCTTTTCCTTTGTAAGCACTTTAGTCTTAGCTCTAGCAAGATCTCTAGCTTTAGTGAGCTTGTTAATTTTATCTTGAGGATCTCCAAGATTTCCTAACCTCTCTTCAAGAGAGGCTATGGTTTCTTGGCTTTCCTCAGGGCATTTCTAAGAGCATGTAGTTGAAGAGCATCTTCTCTCTCTATTTGGCATTTTTTCTCAAGAGTACCATTTAGTTGAGCCATACGAACCATGAGGTTTGAAACATGCTTTTTAGTATTACCTTGTAGGTTAAGAATGAAATCATCAAACTCTAGCATTTCTTGTTTCACTTTTAGACTAGCAAGATCAACCCCTAGATCACTTGAAATGATAGGCATAGAGGGGTTAGGGGATGATACCTCAAAGGATTTCGCCATGAGGCAACTTTCTTCCTCCACATGAATGACCTCATTGAGGGATTCACTTGGTGATGAAGAGTTAGTGGAGAGGGAGGCAAGAGCGACCAATCCATTATAGGTTGCATCATCTTCATCATCAACATCATCATCTCCGGAGGTATACTCTTCTTGAGTGGATAGCACAATAGATGTGTCCACGGAGGACCTTGCCATGAAGCAATGTGCATTCTTGATATGAGGATTCTCATTGGGAGATTCAAAGAGAGATGAAGAGGGAATGTTGGTGGTGACGATGGCGGCCACTTCCTTTGAGCTTTCTTCATCTTCATCATCACTAGAGCTTCCAACTTCATCGGAAGAATATTCTTCCCTAGTCACTAGCACAATTTTTGAGGGCCTCTTGCCCTTCTTGGTCTTGTTGTTGTAGAATTTCTTCTTGGGGGCTTTTGAATATTTGTCCTTTGAATCTTTGCTCTTGTCCTTGGGAATGAGCCTTCCACCATGAGTTTCCCTATTCTCATAGGGGCACTCGGCAATGAAATGGCGCTTGTCATTACAATTGTAGCAAGATCTTGTCCTTGGGCCTGAATTTGTGGACCCCCTTGAGTTGTTTCTCTTGATGTTGTCTTCCTTGGCCTTGGATGGGTCAACCCAAAAAGAGTTAGCATGGAATGCCATGTGATCATGGTAGTGGTGTTCCAAGTCTTTCGGATAGGACATACTCCAAGATGCCCTATAAGATTCTTGAGGAATGACTTCTTCAACGGAGTTGACCGCCAAGGCAAGGTTGGATCCTTTTGTCATCCCAAGAGCCCGATTGCGAGAATCATGAGAATTTTGCTCAAGCACCTTGAGAGCTTGCATCTCGTGCACGACTTGTTGAGAGGTGAGAGAGGAATAGCATTCCCTCCCGACAAGAGTCTTGGCATCAATGGGTACAAACGGCATCATTCATTCAATGTACTTCTCCTTGATCCAAGAGCCATTGATGTGGGTGGCACCAATAAGCCGAAGGCATCTGGCAACGGTGAGAAGTCTTCCGTACATGACTTCATGATCTTCATCCGGTAGCCTCATGAAACCTTCGGCTTTGTTCTTAAGAGCATTATACTTGTTCCTCCTCGTGCTCTCACTTCCAATGCAACTAGCGGACAAACCGTCCCAAGCTTCCTTGGCGGTGGTGTAGTTCCGAACACGATGCATTTCCTTTGTCCCCACACTAGTTTGAATCATGTGCAAGGCGGTGTTGTTGAGTTGACTATCAACCGCTTCTCTTCTAGTCTACTTGTCGTGGTTGTATGGCTTGAAGCCTTCCAAGATGATTCTCCAAAGTTCATTGGAGGCACCGCAAACATGAGAGCGAAACTCAAATTGCCAAGTATCGAAATTCTCAATGGAAAACTTAGGTGGGTCGCCCCGAATGTTCATATGGGGATGGGGAACCGGTATATCGGGAGATAGAAAAGGTGGAGCCACTCGATTGTATCTCTCACCTCCACTAGTTGTCCTAGGAGATTTGATAGTGTTTAAGTTATCACCTTCCACGGGTTTGGTTGAGGGGTGTAAGCAGCGGAATATTGATGTCGAATCCCCTCATCACTAAGAAAATCATTGAGTCTATAGTTCTTGAACTCGGAGTCGTTGTCACTTCTTATTGCCATAATGAGGAGGTTGTGTTGGCGTTGCACCTCGGTAGCAAAGTCAATGAATATTTTTTGAGTCTCATCCTTCGTCTTGAGAAAGTAGACCCAAGTATATCTTGAGTAGTCATCAACAATCACCAAGCAATGTTTCTTCGCACCAAGACTTGCATGAGTAACGGGACCAAAGAGATCCACATGAAGGAGCTCCAAGATCCTCTTGGAAGAGATGATAGTCTTGCTTGGATGTGGAGAGTCATGCATTTTGCCTTCAACACAAGCCCTACAAACACGATCTTTGGCAAAAGACACATTTTCCATTAGTCCCACAATATGGTTCCCCTTGTGAAGACTTTGCAAAGTTCTCATGTTGACATGGGCTAGGCGGCGATGCCACAACCAACCCACGTCCGCCTTTCCGAATAGGAACATCGCACTTGTCGTGGTGGTCCCCGAAAAGTCCACCACATACAAGTTGTGTTCGCGATACCCAACGAAAGCGACTTTTAGAGTCTTGCTCCACAAGAGGACCACAATATCATTATCAATAAAGACGGCGAAACCCATCTTGCCAAGGGCGGAAACGGAAAGCAAATTGTAACCAAGGGTTTTGACAAGCATGACATCCACAAGAGTAATGTTGTGTGCAACCACAACCTTTCCAAAACCCAATACCTCGGATGTAGAATTATCGCCAAAGGAGACGGTGATATCATTTATGTTAGGCCTCAACTCCTTGACGAGGTTCTTGCCGCCGGTCATATGACTTGTACATCCACTATCAAGTACCCATTTTGAACCTCCGGCGGCATAGTCCTACATGAGATCAATTATTGGATTTAGGTACCCATTTCTCAATGGGTCCTCTTTTGTTAGCAACAAGGGTCTTTGGGACCCAAATAGACCAAGCAACATAACCGTCATATGGGCCAACATATTTAGCATAAACATCACCATAATAATCTTTAAATAAAACATAGTGAGGGTTAGTGATTCCCGCATCATCATCATTTATGGTTTTGCCCTTGGGGGCTTCACCATTAGTGATGGCTTTCTTCTTCTCTTGTGCGGGCTTGGCTTTTTGCTTGTTTGCCTTCTTTGCCTTGGCATTATAACCAAGGCCCTCCTTCCCATTGTTTGATCTTTGCTTACTCAAAAGATCATCCAAAGAAAGTTTACTTTGGGGAGAGGAGGCCTTAGCAAGTTCATCCTTCAACCTAGCATTTTCCTCAACAATATTTGCATGATCACATAGAGGAGTAGAGGTGCTAGGTATGTCATATGAAGCGAGCCTAATTTGAAGTTGCTCATAATACTTGGAGAGGAGAGAGTATTCACTCTTCAAGGCTTTGTGTGCCTTGTCTAGATCATCTGGATCTCTCACAAGTTTCTCACGATCAACACCAAATTTGGCCTTTTCCTTTGTAAGCACTTTAGTCTTAGCTCTAGCAAGATCTCTAGCTTTAGTGAGCTTGTTAATTTTATCTTGAGGATCTCCAAGATTTCCTAACCTCTCTTCAAGAGAGGCTATGGTTTCTTGGCTTTCCTCAGGGGCATTTCTAAGAGCATGTAGTTGAAGAGCATCTTCTCTCTCTATTTGGCATTTTTTCTCAAGAGTACCATTTAGTTGAGCCATACGAACCATGTGGTTTGAAACATGCTTTTTAGTATTACCTTGTAGGTTAAGAATGAAATCATCAAACTCTAGCATTTCTTGTTTCACTTTTAGACTAGCAAGATCAACCCCTAGATCACTTGAAATGATAGGCATAGAGGGGTTAGGGGATGATACCTCGAAGGATTTCGCCATGAGGCAACTTTCTTCCTCCACATGAATGACCTCATTGAGGGATTCACTTGGTGATGAAGAGTTAGTGGAGAGGGAGGCAAGAGCGACCAATCCATTATAGGTTGCATCATCTTCATCATCAACATCATCATCTCCGGAGGTATACTCTTCTTGAGTGGATAGCACAATAGATGTGTCCACGGAGGACCTTGCCATGAAGCAATGTGCATTCTTGATATGAGGATTCTCATTGGGATATTCAAAGAGAGATGAAGAGGGAATGTTGGTGGTGACGATGGCGGCCACTTCCTTTGAGCTTTCTTCATCTTCATCATCACTAGAGCTTCCAACTTCATCGGAAGAATATTCTTCCCTAGTCACTAGCACAATTTTTGAGGGCCTCTTGCCCTTCTTGGTCTTGTTGTTGTAGAATTTCTTCTTGGGGGCTTTTGAATATTTGTCCTTTGAATCTTTGCTCTTGTCCTTGGGAATGAGCCTTCCACCATGAGTTTCCCTATTCTCATAGGGGCACTCGGCAATGAAATGGCGCTTGTCATTACAATTGTAGCAAGATCTTGTCCTTGGGCCTGAATTTGTGGACCCCCTTGAGTTGTTTCTCTTGATGTTGTCTTCCTTGGCCTTGGATGGGTCAACCCAAAAAGAGTTAGCATGGAATGCCATGTGATCATGGTAGTGGTGTTCCAAGTCTTTCGGATAGGACATACTCCAAGATGCCCTATAAGATTCTTGAGGAATGACTTCTTCAACGGAGTTGACCGCCAAGGCAAGGTTGGATCCTTTTGTCATCCCAAGAGCCCGATTGCGAGAATCATGAGAATTTTGCTCAAGCACCTTGAGAGCTTGCATCTC
The DNA here is from genome assembly GCF_022539505.1 of Lolium rigidum. NCBI lineage: Eukaryota > Viridiplantae > Streptophyta > Magnoliopsida > Poales > Poaceae > Lolium > Lolium rigidum. The sequence continues at coordinate 309,190,453 of NC_061513.1, forward strand.
GTGCACGACTTGTTGAGAGGTGAGAGAGGAATAGCATTCCCTCCCGACAAGAGTCTTGGCATCAATGGGTACAAACGGCATCATTCATTCAATGTACTTCTCCTTGATCCAAGAGCCATTGATGTGGGTGGCACCAATAAGCCGGAAGGCATCGGCAACGGTGAGAAGTCTTCCGTACATGACTTCATGATCTTCATCCGGTAGCCTCATGAAACCTTCGGCTTTGTTCTTAAGAGCATTATACTTGTTCCTCCTCGTGCTCTCACTTCCAATGCAACTAGCGGACAAACCGTCCCAAGCTTCCTTGGCGGTGGTGTAGTTCCGAACACGATGCATTTCCTTTGTCCCCACACTAGTTTGAATCATGTGCAAGGCGGTGTTGTTGAGTTGACTATCAACCGCTTCTCTTCTAGTCAACTTGTCAGGGTTGTATGGCTTGAAGCCTTCCAAGATGATTCTCCAAAGTTCATTGGAGGCACTGCAAACATGAGAGCGAAACTCAAATTGCCAAGTATCGAAATTCTCAATGGAAAACTTAGGTGGGTCGCCCCGAATGTTCATATGGGGATGGGGAACCGGTATATCGGGAGATAGAAAAGGTGGAGCCACTCGATTGTATCTCTCACCTCCACTAGTTGTCCTAGGAGATTTGATAGTGTTTAAGTTATCACCTTCCACGGGTTTGGTAGAGGAGGGTAATTCCGAAGCATCTCCCTCTTCTAACGCACCCGTGTCCTTTACCTCTACAAAGGGAGCCTTGGGAGGGACCGGAGCCAAAAGCTCGGCAATCATCTTTTTCATGCTTTCCATTTGGGCTTCCATGGAGGACTTCAACGAATTGAAGTCTTCCATGGAGACCGTCTTGGCGGCCCCTTCCGAGGACTCCTCGTTCGGCATACTCTTAGGCGGTTAAGCCCGAAATAAGAGCCGAGGCTCTGATACCAATTGAAAGGATCGTATGCCGCACCTAGAGGGGGGTGAATAGGTGCTAACCAATTTTTAGTTCTTTTTCAATTTAGGCTTGACACAAAGGTAAATTCTCTAGATATGCAACTAAGTGAATTTACCTATATGACAAGATAAGCAACTAAGCAAGATATAGCTACACAATATAAGAGATAGAATAGGATAGAGGTAACCGAGAGTGGAGCACGCGATGACACGGAGATGATTCCCGTAGTTCCCTTCCTTTGTAAGAAGGTACGTCTACGTTTGGAGGAGTGTGGTTGCTACGAAAGCCAAACCAACAGCCACGAAGGCTTCACTCATATCTCCTGTGAGCAACGCCACAAAGGCCTAGCCCACTTCCACTAAGGGATTTCCTCGAGGCGGAAACCGGGCCTTTACAAGGTTCTTGGGGCACACATCCACAACTGAATTGGAGGCTCCCAAATCTGTAACAATACAACAATCAACAACAACACATCAACACAAATCAACTAGGGAACCAAATAGGAAAAGGGATTTCTATTTTCGTGCCCTCGGGTCCTTAGTTGTGCTCAGTTTTCCCCAGCTCCTTAGTTTTCCTCAGTTTTCCCCAAGACCTTGTCCGAAACCCGCAGAAGGAGCTCGGACGGAAGGAATCCGTTAAGTTGGCCGTTCCGTGCTGACGAGTGTGGTCATGTCGTTTGTGGGGCCGCGTCGTGTGGGGCTGGTAGGAAAGAACCGCGTGGGACAGGACGAGACCATGTTTGTGTGGCCATAGCGTGTGGGGCCGTAGCGTGTGGAGCCATAGCGTGTGGAGCCGTGTGGGTCCGGGACGTGGGCACGAGTGGTTTCTGTCTCTTTCGCCCAGATTAGCAGTTTTCAATGTACCTTTTTCCTCTCTCTCGCTCGATCTCATTCATATTTGATAGCCCAAATTGGTAGCAAATCTAGAGCAGCTTCTCCTTCTGTTTTTTAACGATATTCATTTCTTTACGCCTTCGTTTTTGCCCAATCAGGTAGGAAATCTAGGGCACAAATCCAGAAAAAATATAGGATAAGCTGCATACAGCAGCCAACATAGCATAGATATATTCACGACAGATCCAACAGTAGTACCGATAGAACCCTACAACATAAGCTACATTTTACATGAATTTAAGCTGCTCTACGGATAGAGCAATCACATACAGAGAGTGCGAGACGCATGTTCAACGCCTCCGGGTTGCGCCCGTGACTCGCCTGGAGGTTGCGCAGGTGAATCTCAAGTGCTTTGTGTTTGGCCATGAACGCATGCACGTTCACCGTCGTTCCAACTCTAGCGCCGCATCTGCCAATGGATTCAGCATGGTTCACCAGGCAGTTGAAGTCGGTGGCGCGGAGCTTCCTGTTGCAGAAGGGGCACTTGTAAATGCCTCGAGCAAAGGGGCCATCGTAATGGCCGGACTGGAGCCTCCTGAGGACGTGATGAGTCTTGGTGTGGAAGGACTCGTCGTCGCTGTCGACGTCGCTGCTCTGCACCTGTCACGTAGCACCAAAGATCGTGCAAAAAACACGGAGTCAATTGCAACGATGATGGAACAGAGAGTGAACAAAGATCATGCATGATAATATGGGCTCGAAAAAAGAGGTAGCCTCGGTTACATTGGACACACTTATATCCAGGATTTGAGTGAGTAAACCAAAGATCATGCACAACAAATTTGAACACACCAATTGTTTATCGACCAAACCCTGAATCAATTTGTGCCCAAATATTCATCATCATCGGCACAAATCTTAAACAAAAGCAAATCACAAGCACTAATAATGCAAGATCTAACACAAAAGGATTGAACTAGGAACAGTACGCACCCTAATAACGCTAGATCTAACACAAATGGATTGAACTAGGAACAGACGAACCCTAATAATGCTAGATCTAACACAAAAGGATTGAAATGGGATAAGAACAAGGGAGCAAAGGGTTACCTCCGGCTCGTCGTCGATGATGCTGGTGTCGTAGGGGTTCTCCGGCGCGTCGTACGACACTGGTTCGTACGGGTCCCAATCGACGGGGGCCTGGACGATGGCGGCGGCCGATGCGCCGGCGGCTGATGCGCCGGCTGCTACGTTGGAAGCAGCGACAGGGGCCTGGATGGGGGCAGCGGCCGATGCGCCGGCGGCTGATGCGCCGACAATGGGCATCTCATTCTTCTCCATCGCCGGCGGTTTTCTTCGGGGTTTTTTCTTCGGTTGTGGAGAAGATGATGGGACAGGAGAGGCGGTTGCAGTGAGAACGTGCGTCGAGGGAGAGGAAAAGGGCTCTATAAAGACGAAGGTGGCGTGTACCGCAACACGCGTCCGCTATGCACGGCTGCAGCGTGCACCGCGACACGAGTCTAACCCTGGGACGTTTGGTGTACTCAGTTATAACCTCGGGCCTTATACGGAAATTTTATCTCGTACTCGGTTTTCCCCTCGAGTACTTAGACCGGCAAGTGCAATATACTCAGTTTTACCCTCAAGTAGCTAGTCAACAGAGAGTCAACAAATGAGATTAACATATCTAATTGAGGCATTTCATGCGCAAAAAAATTCAAAAAAATAAAAACATAGTGGCACCTACTCATGGAGTCTTCCTACGCAACCTGCCACCAAGAAAACCTTAACAAACATATATAAATCAAGTTTTACCACAAATTGCCACTTCTCGAATCACTAGTGTAGCTATGAAGATGCATGGTTTTCCACTCAAACCCCTTTGCAAAACATCTTCCCCAAAAACATAGTTTGTCTAAATGATGCCATAATTGTCACACTCATGTATATTTGAATTGCAAATAATTTGATGTAGCCCAATATGAATTATATTGTACAAAACACACATTTTTCATTTTGTAATTCTTTTTGTTTGAATCCCTTAGTCTATTTACTATTTATGTGCCCTTGGATTGTTAGTACTACTCAGTTTTAACCTCAAGTTCTGTCACAAATGCTCTCAGAAGCCCAAACTTATCCCCGATTGGTTGAGCCGTTGTCACACGGATCGACTCCACGAACCGTTGATCAACTGATCTAACGGGCAGTATACCCCTCCCCGTCTCTTCGTGGCCACCCCTCTCTCTCTCTTCGTGGCCACCCCTCTCTCTCTCTCTCGTCGGTGGATGCATTATTGTCACCCCTCTAACAATTATCGACTATCTTTCGCTTTCCTTTTTCTTTTAGGGGATATAGTTTTGGCATATAGTTTCGGTAATTTGAAACGGCCCAAAAGTGGTATAATTTCGGTATAAACATGAGGCATACATATTTGCGGATTTCGGTGAATGCATTATTGTCACCGCTCTAATAATTATCAACCATCTTTCGCTTTCCTTTTTCTTTTAGGGGATATAGTTTTGGCATATAGTTTCGGTAATTTGAAACGGCCCAAAAGTGGTATAATTTCGGTATAAACATGAGGCATACATATTTGCGGATTTCGGTGAATGCATTATTGTCACCGCTCTAACAATTATCAACCATCTTTCGCTTTCCTTTTTTCTTTTAGGGGATATAGTTTTGGCATATAGTTTCGGTAATTTGAAACGGCCCAAAAGTGGTATAATTTCGGTATAAACATGAGGCATACATATTTGCGGATTTTGGTGAATGCATTATTGTCACCCCTCTAACAATTATCAACCATCTTTCGCTTTCCTTTTTCTTTTAGGGGATATAGTTTTGGCATATAGTTTCGGTAATTTGAAACGGCCCAAAAGTGGTATAATTTCGGTATAAACATGAGGCATACATATTTGCGGATTTCGGTGAATGCATTATTGTCACCCCTCTAACAATTATCAACTATCTTTCGCTTTCCTTTTTCTTTTAGGGGATCCCATATAGTTTTGGCGTTTTAGTAATTTGAAACGGCCCAAAAGTGGTATAATTATCAACTTTTTTTAGTATTCCAATATAGTTGGTAATTTCGGTGAATGCACACACTAACTATGAAAACAACTACAAGTACATGTAACTAAATAATGAATTTGTAACAAGGTATCCCTTGTAACAACTTCTAGCGCCTGGTGAGCAATGATAAGAATCCGATCGCAATTATACAACGAAAAAACAACCAGCCATCGGATTAGCTTGCTTCTTCAACTCGATCAGCTGCCTTAACCGCTTGTTCATTTTCTTCAGTTCTCCCTTCACTTCCTCCAGTCCTACATTGGGAGCATTAGGCATAATCGGAACGGCTCCTCTCTCGCCGCCTTCTCTACAGCAAGTCCCCCCTCCCAAATTGCGCTCCCCAATAGCGCCAATTGATTCCTGCAATTGAAGCCTCCGAACGTACACATCGATCCACTCGAAATGCCTGCATTTCTTCAGGATCTGAAAACAACAACGGGAACCCTAAATCCCAAATTCGAGGGAATAGCAAGAAAATAGAGAGAAATTGGAGCGAGATCTAACCTTATCCCCCTCTCTATATGGCAAGCTCTCGCATGCAAGGAACTCACGTCCACGGTTGCCATTCTCGTCCGTCTTACAGATCGACCGCTTCAGAGGCTCTCGGCGTGGGCGGTCAGGGCATCTTGTCAAAGGCACGGGTCCATACTGCGGCCATGAAGAACGGGAGGTCGAAGAGAAACTAGACATCACCCGCCTGCCGGAGAAGGGCTGCCGCTGGCGGAGAAGAAGAACAATGGGGCGCGGGGAAAGAAAGGGGAAGCAATGGCACGGGCACGGGCTGGCTCGGGCTCCCATTTTGCAACGGTCACCTGGGTAAGCTGTGGGTCCGGCGCACTAACGTGGACAAGTTGTGGGTCCCACGATGATCTGGATAAGTGAAGACGTGTCCACTGCGGGGCACCAACAGCGGCCCCACTTGCCGGCACCAACCAACGTCAACTAAACGGGATTCCTTCCGTCCGAGCTCCTTCTGCGGGTTTCAGACAAGGTCTTGGGGAAAACTGAGGAAAAACTAAGGGGCTGGGGAAAACTGAGCACAACTAAGGACCCGAGGGCACGAAAGTAGAAATCCCATAGGAAAACTAGCATGAGATCCCTCAAACAAATGAGGGGGAAATGAAAAACGCTTCGGTGAGGATGTAGATCGGTGGCTTCTCCTTCGAATCTCCAAAGATCAAGAGCTTTGGTTGGGGGAGGAAGGAGATCTTGCAAATCTTGTGTTTCTTGAGGTGGCTCTAATGGAGGTGAAGCTTGGCGATTTCTTGAGCAATGATTGAGCAAGGGGGAAGGAAGAAGAAGAGGGGTATAAATACCCCTCCCCAAAATCCAGCCGTTGGGCCTTCCGGGGGGCCGGATAATCTGGCCTAAGTTCGGGCCGGATAATCCGCCCCCCGGATAATCCGGCCTCCTGGTACAAAACCAGGACAATGTCCAGCCAAATATCCGGCCACTATCCAGACTTGCTTTTCTTCAGGTCCTTAGCCGTTTTCGAGGGGGCCGGATATTCCTGAAATGTCCGGCCCGGATAATACGGCCCTGGGACAAAACCGGGACAATATCCGGGCAATTGTCCGGCCCCTATACTGAGCTGCTTTTCCTCAAGTCCTTAGCCGAAAATCTGGGGGCCGGATATTTTGGAAATATCCGGCCCGGATTATCCGACCTCGATGAACTTTTTGCTGATTCTTTTTGACAGCACTGACCACATCCAACACACATACAAATGTATCTATATAATCCCTGTACCACTTCAACAAACATTAGTGTATCACATACATTGACATCAAACACACAAAACATAATATGAGAGATGTTCTTTCAGATGGATGCTAATATACCGAGGCGTAACATTGGTCCACATCCTCTTTTAATTGAAGAGTGTAATCTTATGAATCATGCTTTGAGTTGTGCTGAACAGGTTGAGCATGATACTGAACCTGCTACATATGCTGAGGCCGTTGCATCCGATGATCGCGTCAAGTGGGTTTCTGCTATGCAAGAGGAGATGCAATCGCTTGACAAGAATGGTACATGGTTTGTTGTGCGCTTGCCTAAACAAAAGAAGGTTGTACGCTGTAAGAGGATATTTAAAAGAAAGAAAGATTTGTCTCATAATGAGCCTCCGAGGTTTAAGACAAGGTTAGTAGCACAAGGTTTCAGCAAAATTCCAGGTATTGATTACAATGATGTATTCTCTCCGGTTGTGAATCATAGTTCCATTCGTGCATTCTTTGGTATTGTGGCTATGCATGATCTTGAGCTTGAGCAGCTAGATGTAAAGACTGCTCTGCATGGTGAGCTTGAGGAGGAGATATACATGGACCAACCTGAAGATTTTGTTGTGCCTGGTAAGGAGGATCTTGTTTACCAGTTGAAGAGGTCCCTTTATGGTCTAAAACAGTTCCCAAGACAATGGTACAAAAGGTTTGATTCATTTACGCTTGCACATGATTTTAAGAGATCTCAGTATGATAGCTGTGTTTACATCAAGTTTGTTAATGGATCACCTATATACTTGTTTTTATATGTTGATGATATTTTGATTGCTGCCAAGAGCAAGATAGAGATCACTACTTTGAAAGCACAATTAAGTAGTGAATTTAAGATGTAGGATCTTGGTGCTGCTAAGAAAATACTAGGTATGAAAATTACAAGAGACATAAAATCTAGTGTGTTATCTCTTAGTCAGCAAAATTACATTCAGAAAGTTCTTCATCATTTTAATATGGATGATGCGAAGTCTATTAGTACACCAATTGCTCCTCACTTCGAATTGTTGGCATTGCAATGTCTTTGTTCTCGCCCCGATTTATCATATGCTATCAGTTTGGTTAGTCGATACATGGCTAATCCTGGTAAAGAACATTGGAAAGATGTTCAGTGGATTTTCAGGTACCTTCGTGGCACATCCAAAGCTTGCTTGAAGTTTGGCAAGACCAGTGAGGGACTCACATGCTATGCGGATTCAGATTATGCTGCCGATTTGGATAAGAGGAGGTCCCTCACAGGTTATGCGTTCACTGTTGGTGAATGTGCTGTGAGTTGGAAGGCAGCGTTACAACCTATTGTTGTTCAATCTACAACTAAAGCAGAATATATGGCTATTGCTGAAGCTTGCAAAGAGTCTGTTTGGTTGAAAGGTTTGTATGCTAAGTTTTGTGGAGATGATTCTTGCAGTAACTTGTTTTCTGACAGTCAGAGTGCCATATACCTTGATGGCGCGTGAAACACACGTCCGTTGGGAACCCCAAGAGGAAGGTGTGATGCGTACAGCAGCAAGTTTTCCCTCAGTAAGAAACCAAGGTCATCGAACCAGTAGGAGTCAAGGGCCACGTGAAGGTTGTTGGTGACGGAGTGTAGTGCGGCGCAACACCAGGGATTCCGGCGCCAATGTGGAACCTGCACAACACAATCAAAATACTTTGCCCCAACGTAACGATGAGGTTGTCAATCTCATCGGCTTGCTCGTAAACAATGGATTAAACGTATGGTGTGGAAAATGATGTTTGTTTGCGAAGAACAAGAAAGAACGAGTTTGCAGTGAGATTGTATTTCATATGTAAAATAATGGACCGGGGTCCACAGTTCACTAGTGGTGTCTCTCCAATAAGATAAATAGCATGTTGGGTGAACAAATTACGGTTGGGCAATTGACAAATAGAGAGGGCATAACAATGCACATACATATCACGATGACTACTATGAGATTTAATCGGGGCATTACAACAAAGTACATAGACCGCTATCCGAGCATGCATCTATGCCTAAAAAGTCCACCTTCGAGGTTAGCATCCGCACCCCTTCCAAGTATTAAGTTGCAAACAACAGACAATTGCATTAAGTATGGTGCGTAATGTAATCAACACAAATATCCTTAGACAAAGCATTGATGTTTTATCCCTATTGGCAACAACACATCCACAACCTTAGAACTTTCGTCACATCGTCCCGGATTCAATGGAGGCATGAACCCACTATCGAGCATAAATACTCCCTCTTGGAGTTACAAGTATCAACTTGGCAGAGCCTCTACTAGCAACGGAGGGCATGCAAGAACATAAACAACACATGTATGATAGATTGATAATCAACTTGACATAGTATTCCATATTCATCGGATCCCAACAAACACAACATGTAGCATTACAAATAGACGATCTTGATCATGATAGGCAGCTCACAAGATCTAACATGATAGCACAATGAGGAGAAGACAACCATCTAGCTACTGCTATGGACCCATAGTCCAAGGATGAACTACTCACACATCAGTCCGGAGGCGATCATGGTGATGTAGAGTCCTCCGGGAGATGATTCCCCTCTCCCGGCGAGGTGCCGGGAGGCGATCTCCCGAATCCCCCGAGATGGGATTGGCGGCGGCGGCGTCTCTGGAACTATTTCCGTATCGTGGCTCTCGGTAATAGGGTTTTCGCGACGGAGAGTATAAGTAGGCGGAAGGGCAGAGTCGGAGGCGGCGCAGGGGCCCCACACCATAGGCCGGCGCGGGCCCCATGCTGGCCGCGCCGCCGTATGGTTACGGCCCCTCGTGGCCCCACTTCGTATGCTCTTCGGTCTTATGGAAGCTCCGTGGAAAAATAAGACCCTGGGCGTTGATGTCGTCCAATTCCGAGAATATTTCCTTTGTAGGATTTCTGAAACCAAAAACAGCAGAAAACAGCAACTGGCTCTTCGGCATCTTGTCAATAGGTTAGTGCCGGAAAATGCATAATAATGATGTAAAGTGTTTATAAAACATGTTAGTATTTTCATAAAAGTAGCATGGAACATAAGAAATTATAGATACGTTTGAGACGTATCAAGCATCCCCAAGCTTAGTTCCTACTCGCCCTCGAGTAGGTAAACGATAACAAGGATAATGATTCGAAGCACTATTGTAAAGCATATGAGATGAATGAAGTGATTCGAAGCAATGGTAAAGACAATGATTAAACAACTGAATCATATAGCAAAGACTTTTCATGAATAGTACTTTCAAGACAAGCATCAATAAGACTTGCATAGGAGTTAACTCATAAAGCAATAAATTCTTAGTAGAAAGCTTTGAAACAACACAAAGGAAGATATAAGTTTCAGCAGTTGCTTTCAACTTCAACATGTTTATCTCATGGATATATCTCATGGATAATTGTCAACACAAAGTAATATGATGAATGCAAATAAGCAAGTATGTAGGAATCAATGCACACAGTTGACACAAGTGTTTGCTTCTAAGGTAGAAAGAAGTAGGTAAACTGACTCAACATAAAGTAAAAGAAAGACCCTTCGCAGAGGGAAGCATGGATTACTGTTTTTGTGCTAGAGCTTTTCATTTTGAAAACATAGAAACAATTTTGTCAACGGTAGTAATAATTCATATGTGTTATGCATAAGACATCCTATAAGTTGCAAGCCTCATGCATAGAGTACCAATAGTGCTTGCACCTTGTCCTAATTAGCTTGGATTTACATGGATTATCATTGCATAACATATGTTTCAACCATGTGTCACAAAGGGGTACCTCTATGTCGCCTGTACAAAGGTACAAGGAGATAGATCGCATTCAATTTCTCGTTTTTGATATATCTCAACTTAGGACATCCATACCGGGACAACATAGACAACAGATAATGGACTCCTCTTTAATGCATAAGCATTCAACAACATATAATATTCTCATAAGAGATTGAGGATTGATGTCCAAACTGAAACTTCCACCATGATTCATGGCTTTAGTTAGCGGCCCAATGTTCTTCTCTAACAATATGCATACTCAAACCATTTGATCATGATAAATCACCCTTACTTCAGACAAGACGAACATGCATAGCAACTCACATGATATTCAACAAAGGTGTAATAGTTGATGGCGTTCCCAGAAACATGGTTACCGCTCAACAAGCAACTTATAAGAAATAAGATACATAAGTAACACATTCAATACCACAATAGTTTTTTAAGCTATTTTCCCATGAGCTATATATTGCAAAGACAAAGAATAGAATTTTAAAGGTAACACTCAAGTAATTTACTTTGGAATGGCAGAGAAATACCATGTAGTAGGTAGGTATGGTGGACACAAATGACATAGTTTTTGGCTCAAGGTTTTGGATGCACGAGAAGTATTACCTCTCAATACAAGGGTTTGGCTAGCAAGGTTGTTTGAAGCAAACTCAAGTATGAACCGGTACAGCAAAACTTACATAAGAACATATTGCAAGCATTATAAGACTCTACACTGTCTTCCTTGTTGTTCAAACACCTTAACCAGAAAATATCTAGATTTTAGAGAGACCAATCATGCAAACCGAATTTCAACAAACTCTATGGTAGTTCTTCATTAATGGGTACAAAGTACATGATGCAAGATCTTAAACATGATCTATTTGAGCACAAAAATTTCCAAGTATCAAATTATTCAAGACATTATACCAATTACCACATGAAGCATTTTCTGTTTCCAACCATATAACAATGAACGAAGCAGTTTCAACCTTCGCCATGAACATTAAAAGTAAAGCTAAGAACACAAGTGTTCATATGCAACAGCGGAGCGTGTCTCTCTCCCACACAAGGAATGCTAGGATCCGATTTTATTCAAACAAAAACAAAGATAAAAACATACAGGCGCTCCAAGTAAAGCACATAAGATGTGACGGAATAAAAATATAGTTTCACTAGAGGTGACCTGATAAGTTGTCGATGAAGAAGGGATGCCTTGGGCATCCCCAAGCTTAGATGCTTGAGTCTTCTTGAAATATGCGGGGATGAACCACGGGGGCATCCCCAAGCTTAGACTTTTCACTCTTCTTGATCATATTGTATCATCCTCCTCTCTTGATCCTTGAAAACTTCCTCCACACCCAACTCAAAACAAACTCATTAGAGGGTTAGTGCATAATCGAAAATTCACATATTCAGTGGTGACATAATCATTCTTAACACTTCTGGACATTGCACAAAGCTACTGAAAGTCAATGGAACAAATAAATCCATCCAACATAGCAAAACAGGCAATGCGAAATAAAAGGCAGAGTCTGTCAAAACAGAACAGTCCGTAAAGACGGATTTTTTAGGGGCACTTAACTTGCTCAGATGAAAAAGCTCAAATTGAATGAAAGTTGCGTACATATCTGAGGATCACGCACGTAAATTGGCAGATTTTTCTGAGTTACCTACAGAGGGGCTACTCAATTTCTTGATAGTAAGAAATCTGTTTCTGCGCAGTAACCAAATCTAGTATTAACCTTACTATCAAAGACTTTACTTGGCACAACAATGCAATAAAGTAAAGATAAGGAGAGGTTGCTACAGTAGTAACACCTTCCAAGACTCAAATATAAAACAAAAGTGCAGAAGTAAAATAATGGGTTGTCTCCCATAAGCGCTTTTCTTTAACGCCTTTCAGCTAGGCGCAGAAAGTGTGAATCAAGTGTTATCAAGAGATGAAGCATTAACATTATTACCAAGGGCTTTGCGCCTATCCTTCTTACTCTTATTCTTACTCTTTGGTCTAGGAAATACTTGACCGCATCCAGGTGTAGAAGTAAAATTTAGAGTGCCTTTTCCCACATCTATGGTTGCTCCCAAGAGTTTCAGCAGGGATCTTCCAAGTGTGATTTGTCCTGTCCCTACACATTCAATAACAAGGTAATCAGTGGATACCGTTCTTCCAAGAAAGGTTGTGAACACGCCTTCGCCTATCCCCTCGGGAATTATAACGGAATTATCGATAAGAGTTATTCCTTCTCCACCTTCAGTAAGTTCCCATAGTGTCAAAGATTCATAGATACTTTTAGGCATAAGGCAAAACTCAGACATAATATCACAACGAGCATAAAAAGTTTCACCACAAATAGCAACTTTAATAGTAGGGATCCACATTGAAGGTTTAAAATTTACTGGAACATAATCATAATATTCAAGAATCTGGTTGTACCCTTCTTTTAAACAAGATATATTTGTTTCAAGAGTGTTTAATCTATCATAAATACTAGCAAGAGATGAATCGAAATTACTAGCTGAGCTAGATGATGTAACCAATTTCTTTATGGCATTAAAAGCTTGATCCCCATTGGAGTGAACGAAATCTCCTCCCACTAAAGCATCCAAAGCATATCTATAGCGAACAATAAGCCCAAAATAAAAATTACTAAGAAGCAAACTTAGAGTCATTCTAGGTTCTGTTTTACCATAAAAATCCAAAATTCTAGACCAAGCTTCTTCAAAACTCTCCTCACTTCCTTGTTTAAAAGTAAAGATCAATTCCTCGGGTGACGGAGTAACAAGTGCAGGACTAGACATGATAACAAAATAAAGTAAATGCAAGTAACTAATTTTTCTGTGTTTTTAATATAGAGAATGCAAACAAGACAGTAAATAAAGTAAAGCTAGTAACTAATTTTTTTGTATTTTTGATATAAAGAGCAAACAAAGCAGTAAATAAAGTAAAGTAAAGTAAAGTAAGACAAAAACAAAGTAAAGAGATTGGATGTGGGAGACTCCCCTTGCAGCGTGTCTTGATCTCCCCGGCAACGGCGCCAGAAAATATGCTTGATGGCGCGTGAAACACACGTCCGTTGGTAATCCCAAGAGAAAGGTGTGATGCGTACAGCAGCAAGTTTTCCCTCAGTAAGAAACCAAGGTCATCGAACCAGTAGGAGTCAAAGGCCACGTGAAGGTTGTTGGTGACGGAGTGTAGTGCGGCGCAACACCAGGGATTCCGGCGCCAATGTGGAACCTGCACAACACAATCAAAATACTTTGCCCCAACGTAACAGTGAGGTTGTCAATCTCACCGGCTTGCTGTAAACAAAGGATTAAACGTATGGTGTGGAAAATGATGTTTGTTTGCGAAGAACAAGAAAGAACGAGTTTGCGGTAGATTGTATTTCATATGTAAAAGAATGGACCGGGGTCCACAGTTCACTAGTGGTGTCTCTCCAATAAGATAAATAGCATGTTGGGTGAACAAATTACAGTTGGGCAATTGACAAATAGAGAGGGCATAACAATGCACATACATATCACGATGACTACTATGAGATTTAATCAGGGCATTACGACAAAGTACATAGACCGCTATCCAGCATGCATCTATGCCTAGAAAGTACACCTTCAGGTTAACATCCGCACCCCTTCCAGTATTAAGTTACAAACAACAGACAATTGCATTAAATATGGTGCGTAATGTAATCAACACAAATATCCTTAGACAAAGCATTGATGTTTTATCCCTAGTGGCAACAACACATCCACAACCTTAGAACTTTCTGTCACTGTCCCGGATTCAATGGAGGCATGAACCCACTATCGAGCATAAATACTCCCTCTTGGAGTTACAAGTATCAACTTGGCCGGAGCCTCTACTAGCAACGGAGAGCATGCAAGAACATAAACAACACATATATGATAGATTGATAATCAACTTGACATAGTATTCCATATTCATCGGATCCCAACAAACACAACATGTAGCATTACAAATAGACGATCTTGATCATGATAGGAAGCTCACAAGATCTAACATGATAGCACAATGAGGAGAAGACAACCATCTAGCTACTGCTATGGACCCATAGTCCAAGGATGAACTACTCACACATCAGTTCGGAGGCGATCATGGTGATGTAGAGTCCTCCGGGAGATGATTCCCCTCTCCGGCGAGGTGCCGGAGGCGATCTCCTGAATCCCCCGAGATGGGATTGGCGGCGGCGGCGTCTCTGGAACTATTTCCGTATCATGGCTCTCGGTAATAGGGTTTTCGCGACGGAGAGTATAAGTAGGCGGAAGGGTAGAGTCGGAGGCGGCGCAGGGGCCCCACACCATAGGCTGGCGCGGGCCCCATGCTGGCCGCGCCGCCCTATGGTTACAGCCCCTCGTGGCCCCACTTCGTATGCTCTTCGGTCTTCTGGAAGCTCCGTGGAAAAATAAGACCCTGGGCGTTGATTTCGTCCAATTCCGAGAATATTTCCTTTGTAGGATTTCTGAAACCAAAAACAGCAGAAAACAACAACTGGCTCTTCGGTATCTTGTCAATAGGTTAGTGCCGGAAAATGCATAATAATGATGTAAAGTGTGTATAAAACATGTGAGTATTGTCATAAAAGTAGCATGGAACATAAGAAATTATAGATACGTTTGAGACGTATCATACCTTACTAAAGAACAAATGTTCCATGAGAGGACAAAGCACATTGATATCAAGTACCATTATATTCGCGATATTGTTGCACAAGATAAACTGAAGGTATACAATATAAGTACTTATGATAATCCTACTGATATGATATCAAAGCCAGTTCATGTATCCAAGTTGGAGCTTTGCTCGAACTTGGTTGGTATAACTGTTTGGCCCAAGTGGCTGTTGGCGCCAGCAAGGGTTTCTTTGTTTGTTCAGGAGATTATTGAAGTTCATGCTACAAGATCGAATTTGTCTCAAGGTGGAGTTTGTTGTATTGTGATCCAAATTCATTCTAAAGAGAGGCTAACTTCCGACGAGCGGAGCGAGCCCCCCCGGGGTACGGATCGATGCCACCGTCTATATATAAATCTGGTAAGCCGTCGGCTACGGTTTATCAGAATATAAGATATCCCACGGTATTTGTCAACACTCTCTGATATAGTGAAGTTTTGCTGGCTGGCGCCTGTGGTTTTTTACCTCTCTTTGTTGGAGAGGGGTTTCCACGTTAAAATCTTGTTTGTCCTGCGTGTGTTCCTTTATCGTTATTCGTTATTTGCTTGTCGCGTTTATAACATAAACAGAGTAAAGAGTTTGTGCAAAACGATACTGGGTTGAGCCTAAAGAACGTTTATAACATAAACAGAGTAAAGAGTTTGTGCAAAACGATACTGGGTTGAGCCTAAAGAAACTAGGGGATGCACGTAGACTCGATAATTAATGACCCGTTTAGCTCTAAATAGGAGCTCCCCTTTTGGTGCCTCTGGTTCAACTCATTCAGCTCCCCTACCTCTAAGGCCCAAAATCACCAAAGGTGGAGCGGACTGGCGTTAACTTTGAAGGGGATGAAAACCCTAGATGGGTTTATCTTGGCCGCCTCCCGATCGTCTCTTTTTCCTGGAGTTTTTCCGAAATGGGGAACATACCACCTCAGCTTCTGCATCCAAGGGATGCACACGGCCTTTTTATTAGATTATTCACAATACCTTACAAGAGCAATACAAAAGATCAAACTTGAAGCCACCTCGCTAAACCAACAGAGGGATGAAGGGGGTGACAATTCACCAACTCACATCATCCAAAAAACGAAATGCCTTCCCAGGCCGCCCAATAGCAGATGAGAAGCACATCCAGTCAAGCAGACTCTCAGCGCACGCCAACGCACACGCCATAGAAGTTGCTACCGCTGTCTTCCTCGACTCCATCTTCAAGAGAGATCATCGCATTGACCATGCCAGGCCTGCCATCGATGCCGCCACGGCGCCAGACGACACCACCATCCTGCGCGCGTCCATCACACTGCATCCATCTCCGAGACACCACTGCACCATGCCGCGGAGACTCGACAAACACCGACACAGCAAAAACACACCGCTCCACCTCAGCACCACCACCATCTGTTGCCTACTCCAAAAACAATGCCCCAACATGTAGAACGGCGCTGCACGCCGCCATCGTCCGATCCGGGAGACCCGGGTCTAGGGTTTCCCCTGGAGCAGCCTAGGCGAATAACGCAGACTGCATATACAATGCCTTCAACAAGGTAACAACGAACTTCGCCGCCATCATCCGCCATGACCGAAGTCTGGGCCGGCTTTCACCGGTAGCTACGCCCCGGCATCGGGAGCTAGACGACGGATCGCGAGATCCGCCAAAGCTAGCCACACAACTAGCCGATCTCCTCCGGCGAAAGAGAAGACCACCACCACGGTGCCATGGTCAGTAGCACCGGACGCCCGCCACCTGCCGCCAGGTCGACGCCATCTCCACCATCTAGGGCCGCCGCCCTTGCTACCGTGGTCCCAGACCTGGACGAGGAGCAGCACCCCGCAGCCACCCAAGCACCGGCGAGGCCGAGGAGAGGGAGGGAGAGGGGGGCCGCGCCGGCAGATGCCGGGGCCATCCCCCCAGCGCGGAGGCCTGCCTCCATTCCGCCGCACCAGGGGACCCGATCACCGGTTGTGCCACGCTTCGCCGGCGGCAGCCTCAGGGGACGGCGAGGAGAGAGGAGAGGGGTGGGGGAGGCGGCGGCGGGGGGGGGGGGGTTATACTGGCAGGTCAGATCCATCATAACTTTGAACTCACAAGTACGTTAATTAACTCTCATGACAATCAAGTGCATATATAAATCAATCATTTTGTGACACGTCCTACTATGTGTTCTCCGTGCGTGTGTGCTGGTTTTCCGTGCAGACCAAGCAATTGAGAGTGTATAGATCTGTTTATTTAAAGGTGACATGTCACCTTTACATACCTTCACCAAACAAAAGAACCTTAAGAGCATCCATGCGCCGGAAAACGTTTACACATAATATATAGTTGCATGCCACAAGTTTATCCAACCTATGCGTGTAACAAAACATTCCTCCCACTCTGCTTTGATCAACATTTTCTTTGTAGAAGACTGCGTTGCTAATCGTAAAGTGCAAGAAATAACTAGGAAAGTAGAACAGCTGGCTAGCTGCTGGCATCTTGTCACTATCCTATCGCTCCACCGGCTTGGAGATCCGCCACAGCAACCGTCCATGTCCATCTATTGATATTGATCCATCACATCAGCTTATCACCAATCGAACAGGTAGCTAAATTTAGTTTCACTACACGATTAAATTTGAGTTCCATCAATTATTGCCTGGAATATAGGTTTATTCTTCGAACTAGTCTGTTGTCTTAATAAATGATTTCGTCTTTACGCACGATGAGAACTATAATAGAGACTCTGGAATGCATTACCGTGAGATTTAGGGACTATATGAAATGGAGTATTTTAGCAGTGATGCATGTGCAAAATAGAAAAATACTTAGTGGAACTGAGATAACACATCACTACATTTCATATTAGTTATCGCTCATTTAGTACAAATCTATAGTAAATCAGTGATACCTAATATCAAACGGATGAACTAGGTAGAATGAGGGTATTTGTAGCAATTTCAGCGTGCGAGTTACATGCATGTTGTTTCGAGTAATTTATAATAGGTTATATTTTTCTCATTTCTGAAATTATATATAGTAGCCCTTCAGTTTCATATTAGAGCTACTTTGATTCATAGGATTTGTATAGAAATTATGTAGAATTTTGATCATATGAAAAAATTGTACATAGGTTGTTTGATTTATAGAACATATCCTATAGAAAGTAAGAGCGTAATTCTCGAGGAATCTTGTACTACCTCTGTCTATAAATAAACCTCTGAGATTTATCTGAATCTAGATGTATCTAGACGCTATTTAGTCTCTATATACATCCAGATTTAGACAAACCTCAGATATCTATTTATAAAACAGATGGAGTAGTATAATTCCTATAGAAAAAAAATGTTAGGTCATATACACAATGAAAAATTTCTTTACTAGAATGAAACACACTTTATGTTTTCATACGATTCAAATAGGCATAACATCTTAATTCTATGCTTTTCCTATTCCTATGCTTTTTATATCCTATGAATTAAAAGAGCTCTTAGTTATTGATGGTTTAGTTGTATACACTTCTAGATACAGAAAGAACGGAGAAAGTAGTATATACAACTGCAACCAATTGTTTTTTTATAAAACAATATAGTAAATGCTAAATGGCAACTGCAACCAATTGTTCCTTTTGTAAAAAAATATAGAAAATGCTAAATGTCAGGATGCGAAAAAGGCAATTCTGATTTCTTGTTTGGTCAGACAAGGAAGAAAAAGATTGGGAGGCAATCAGCGTGCATGCGATCTGCACAGGCCGGGGTTCGTTGCGGCGTCACCTTTCCCGCCGTCGCGTCGCGCGCACCCACCCGCCCCGCCTCCCTTCACTCCCAAGCCAACCCCGACGACCCAACCAACGTCCACCTTCCACGCGATCGCCGCTCACTTCCAGTCCATCTACTCCTACTACATATATACTCTCCTCCTCCAGATCCGGCAAACTCAGCGGCAGCACACGGAGCTTCAGCCACAGATCCCATTGCCAAGTACACGTCGAGCAACTGCATCATGGCGCTGCAGCTTGCGCCATGGCGCCTCCTCCTCGTGCTCGCCGCCCTCCTGGCTGCCGCCTCGGCGCAGACGTCGCCCACCGCGGCGCCTGCCCCGCCTGTTCCCGTACCAGTGCCGACAGCGCCGGCCCAAGCCCCTCCCGTGCCGGCGACTCCCGCTCCCACTGCCACCCCCGTCGCCCCCGTCGCCCCCGTCGCCCCGGTAAAGCCGCCTCCCGCAGTCGCGCCGGTCAAGCCGCCTCCCGCAGTCGCGCCGGTCAAGCCGCCTCCCGTCGTCGCGCCCGTGTCCGCGCCGCCGCCTGTTGTCACACCACCGCCTGTCACTCCCCCGCCGGTGACACCACCGCCTGTCGTACCCCCGCCTGTCTCCGCGCCTCCTCCCGTGACGCCACCGCCGGCGACGCTACCGCCCGCGGCTGCCCCGGCCCAAGCACCCGCGGTGCTGCCACCGGTGGCGGCAACTCCGCCCGCGGCCATGGCACCCGCCGTGCTCCCACCCGCCGAAGCCCCGTCCAAGAGCAAGAACAAGCACAAGAGGAAGAAGAGCGGCAAGAAGAAGGCGCCCGCCCCTGCTCCCGAGCCACTCAGCCCGCCGGCGCCCGTCGCGCCGGAGCCCACCGTGGAGGACGTGTCTGGCCCGGCACCCTCCGCCAACGATCTGGTAACGCGTCTCAATCAATTTTTTTCTTACTTTCTTACCGACAAAACGAATGAATCAACGAAAGATCAACTCATGTCAAATGTTTTTGAATCTGTTCTTTGTGCAGAGCGGGAGCAGCCGGCAGTACGTGCAATGGGGTTTCGTGGTGCAGACCGCCGTGGTTGCGCTTTTGCTGTCAGTAGCGTGGTGAAAGTGAAGCATATATAGAGATCCATTCATCCGTCCGTCGATTTTATTCATGTATCACACCTCATGATTCGATCATTCCTCTTGTTTCTGGTAGGGAATTATGATTTATTCGGGGCTTGTAATAAACAGTTTTTTTTTGACGTGTTTTGCATGTATTTTTTTTCTGAATTGAATACCGGCATTGTCTTCTTTAGTTCGAATGACTGGAAGTGAAATGAAATGGTGCGTCGGCGGCCGTATCTTCGGATATGCAGCCTTGAATTATTCAGAAAAAATGAATAGGCCGAGGAGCCAAATCAGCAAGGATCACGCTCTTTCCAAATTTTGGAGTGCACACTAGTAATTGAGTGATAATCATGGTATCCCGTATATTGTAGGATGATCTCTAATATGCTTTCTTCAAATTTTTACCATGTCCCCTGCAGTTAGAAGAAAATTCCATGCTAGCTTGTAGTTCAAATTGGCAATAGACCAATTTGTCACCGGTTGCATCACCAAATCGTTGCATTTGTGCAAAAAAATTCTTGCCCAGGGATATTCACATGCACGGAGTATTTCATATCTATGTTATCTATTTTTTCGATAAAGATACCTATGTTATCCATATATAAGAAGTATTTGAAAGTGTACAATTTGTTCTTATTTGCATATAGGCACATTTTTGCACAATCAGATGTAGATCAAACAACTGAGATCACCCCCATTCTTTTATCACCCACTCATATTGCCATTCCTCGCCCCGGCCCATTGACCGGCCGGCCCATCGCTTGTCCTGCCATGCCAGCTAGTAAAGTTGTGTGTAGCTCCACTTTGGCCACCGCACGAGTCTATGGATCAAGTCTTCCTTCTAAACCCATAAGAGCATCTCCAGCAAATAAATGGTTGGAGCTTGGCTCAAAAAAAAAAAGAGCATCTCCCAGCCGTGTCCCCGACGAGGCCTCCGGTAGCCATTTTTTACATCCAGGCGGCGTTATTCGGCCCAGCCGCGCCCCCGGCTCCTCGTTTTCAATTTGGCCTTTCGTCCGTCTGGAGAGCCCAGGACATCCCCTGACCCCCGGGGTGCGCTCGGGGACTCGGGATGAGAGAAAAGCGGGGACGGGCCCGCTCTATCGGCGAGAGAACACACGAACCCCACCACTTTGTCGTTGCAAATCCCCCCTTCCCTCCCGTTCCTCTGTCGCCGGCGGCACCACCCCTCGCCAATCCGCCGGCCGGTTGCCTCAACTCCGCCGTTCCTCCACCCAGCAGCCTATATTCCGCCACCCGTCCTCCCCTCTACGTATTTTCCGCCCTCCAAAAGCTCCCTCGCGTCGCGCCTCATCGACACACCCGGCAGGTGTTCGTCCAATTGCCTGGCCGGACATGGACTCCAACGAGGAGGAGGAGCATATGTTCGCCGAGATTTTTGAAGAAGAAATGGCAGCCGCCGCCCAAGATGAGTAGCACATGCTGATCCTAGCTTGCCTGTCTGGCTTCTACGCCGAGTCGGACATTGGTCGCCGTGGTGGGTCGGCACCAGGTCGCCGGAAGTGCAAGCCGAGGCAGCGAATGGAGGGCTACTGCATGCTCTACGCCGACTACTTCACCGACGATCCATTGCACGGTGAGGCTATTTTTAGGCGTCGTTTCAGGATGAACCGGAAGCTCTTCCTGAAAATTCTGTATGCCCTTCGAGAGTACGACTCCTATTTCAGATGCAAGTTGGATTGCACCGACATGGCAGGGTTCTGCGCCCTCCAAACGTGCACGGTCGCTATGAGGATGTTGGCATATGGAGCTCCTGGTGACTCTACCGATGACTATCTTCGGATGGTGGAGTCCACCGCCCTTGATTGTTTCTACCGGTTCTGCAGGGCGGTGATAGCACTGTTCGGGGACATCTACTTGAGATCACCCACTGTCGAAGACACTGCTAAGATCCTCGTTGTCAATGAAGCATAAGGATTTCCAGGGATGCTTGGAAGCATTGACTACATGCATTGGAAATGGAAGAACTGTCCGTTTGCCTGACAGGGAATGTACAAGGGTCACAAAAAAGCTGCACTGTGATACTTGAGGCAGTGCCTAACTATGATCTCTGGATTTGGCACACCTTCTTTGGTATGCCGGGATCCAACAACGACATCAACGTCTTGCAGTGCTCGCCGATCTTCTCCAAGCTTGTTGAGGGTCATGCTCCTCCTGTTAACTTTGTGATCAATGGCCGACAGTACAACAAGGGATACTATCTTGCAGACGGTATCTATCCAAAGTGGGCGACATTTATGAAGACTATCTCAAGCCCCACCCTCCCGAAGGAGCATCAGTTTGTCAAGGAACAAGAAGGTTGCTGAAAGGACGTCGAGCGTGCATTTGGTGTCCTCCAGCAGAGATTTGCTGTAGTCTGGTTCCCCGCTTTGATTTGCTCCAAAGATCAGATGTGGGAGGTGATGAACTGTTGTGTGTGCGTACACAACATGATTATCGAGAATGAGCGGAAGTATCTGGTTCCTCCGACCGAGCAAGCTGCACCATATGACAGAGAGGGTCCTCTTGCACAGCCTAACCACCAAGTGCCCGCATCGTGGGATGCGTTCATCGCTATGCGTCAGGAGATTCGAGACTCCACAATCCATCAACAGCTGCAGGATGATCTGGTGGAGCACATATGGACGCTTCGAGGCAACACCAACTAGTTTCCATTTGATTTATTTCAAAACTTATCTTGTTTTGTTGAACTGTAACGTTTATTTGTAAAAATAAGCCAAATGTTTGCAAAACTGGTCAAATTCGCCGAACTATGCTAGATATTTGATTTTGGATGTTTCTAGGGACGTTTTTTTAAACGCTGAACACCGGGTATCTACCGGGGAGACGGCTGGAATTTCGGCGCTCTCCGGTCGAAACTTTGGTCCAATTTAGCGTCGGATTTGGCCATGGGGAGCGCCACGGTTGGAGATGCTCTAACTACATGAACCTTGGTCATAACTTTATGTTGCAGGTTTAGATGGCGAGTAAGGCACAGTTGTGTGATCTATTCGACCCAGCGAATAGATGTGTAATCATAGGGATCTCTACCTACCTGGTAACGTCACTACACAACAAGTCTGTTCCACATGGCAATCGCCTTCCACACGCAGGCAATAGATTGTGTTATTCTGAGGTGCGTATCTTTGCGAGCGCGGACTTGCGACTCGACATCACCTGTCACACATTGATCTACAATGTCTTATAACTATTGTAGATCGATTTGTGACAGGTGATGTCGTGTGATCTATTCGACCCAGGGAATAGATGTGTAATCATAGGGATCTATACCTATGGTAAGATCACTACACAACGTCGTTCCACATGGCAATCGCCTTCCACACGTAGGCAATATATTGTGTTATTCTGAGGCGCGTGTCTTTGCGAGAGCGGACTTGCGACTCGACACCACCTATCACACATCGATCTACAATGTCTTACAACTCGCTCGTTTAACTGTTCTTCTCTGATAAACAACTAAGTGATAGTGTAATCAAACAAATTTTGCAACCACCACACCCTATGGTTGAGCAGAGAATAGTTTTCATTATTTATGAACAAAATTGCATCCCAGTGTAAACTACCATTTGTTATAAAGATAAAACAAAACAAGCAACCAACTAGACATCTTACATTGATCAAAAGTAAAATGAACCTACTAAAAATGGAAAATTTTACCAAGAAGCAAACAAGGTGAACTAGCAGAGAGTAAAAACTACTTGTTGAAACGTCAGACACTCCAGAATTCCATATTACTTAAACTAAATTAGTCAGTCCTATTCTACTAACCTACATTAGATAGTTGATAGAATATAACCTTATTTTATGATATCTATGGATATTAACATGGCTACAAACAGAAATAAACATTTCTTAATACATATAAAATGGCTCGAGTTATTTAGTAGGTGGATTTTGATTATTTCTCCTTCTCTATATTGCATAGATTTAGATGTAAATTATTTCAGAAAGATGTCTGAAACAATATATGCAAAGGAAAATTCGTGTTATTGAAGATTTGTCTTTACCTTGGGGGTATTATAATGATTAAATTTGAATTGTATCATTGGAAACTTTAAGTTCTAAGATTATACCAACATATATATGTGGTTTATGTGTTTTTAGAAAGAGTAGCACAATAGTGATTAAACTCAACGTATCTAAAGTAATATTGTGGAAAAAATTAATATTTAGTGAAAATATTTTTTAAGAAGTAAAAGTGTTTAGCATAAATAGTCTAATGATTGTACCGCTAGATGGAAGCGACGGTACATAGTTAAGAAAGGTATTGCTTTCATTTGACTTGTTTCATCTATTTATACGGTGTTTCTCCGAAGGTGATTCCCCTAAATCCAAAATTCCGAAGACATATGGGACCTCATTTTCAAAGGGTTGTTACTCGATGTAGAGAAAAACTGTCAAACTTAGGATATATTTATGTAGAGTTGGCTTTCGCATGTGATCATTTCTTCACCCATCCTTCATCCTTATATACTACATTTGGTATTTTCAAACTCCTATTGACCATTTTAAATGTTAGTATATTATATCCTCATGCATAATATTCTATATCATAAATTTGGTCTCTAATCTCACTTCATTTCCTGTTTTAAAATAGCTTTTCGCTGCAATCTGGAAAAAAAATCATCACAAATAAAACTTCCACGAACATGGATTCAACTTTCACCTATAAACATCAAGAAAATTTTGAATAGTATGAGTCCTACAAAAAATTTAATTTTTATTCTTTTCTCACACAATATAATGCCATCATTTCTCAATTGCCGGTGTTTACTTGATCATCTAGAAGTGTACAAATTTTCCATGTTAACATTTATGTATATTAGCATGTGTTTATGGGTCCTACATTATGAGCAACAACATTAGCTAGACATGGGCTATGTAAGTTGTACTGAACTATTTTAATTCTGAATCATGTGATGTAATAAATATGACCTTTTTTCATGGTATTACATATTAAAATGGGTGTGCTAGTGATTTGATCGAGGGAAAGGCACTGTAACCATAGGGATCTCTACCGTGCGGGGTGAGGTCACTACATAGGAAGTCAATCTGTGTACACATCGCCTTCCGCAACGCATAAGGTAATAGGATGTGTTCTTTGACGAGGTGCATGTCTTTGAGAGGGTAGACGTGCGACTCAAAATCACTTGTTATCGTCTAACCGTTTCTTTTCTGCTAGACGCCTAAGCGGTCCTTCCATCAAAAGATGGACTGAAATCACTGGACTATTTATGCCCAACCACCGCGGTCCGTGGGGGTGCAAAGAAGGGCCCAGTTGATACAATTTCTGAACAAAACTGCATCCCACTAAACTGCCCGTGTGGGCAGCCCAACCAGAGAGATATTTACGTATTACGCTCATCTTATTATTCCATCTTAAAATTGGAGTGCTACCACCAACTGGTCTTTCCCAAACCGTCTTAACCATCTCATGGAACCCCTCTCGATGTAACCAACCAAGTTCAAACTTGAACGGTCTTTTACAAACGGGACGGGGATTTCCAGTAGTTAGGAGGATAGGAGCATGGTCAGACAATTTTTCAATACGTTCTAGTGCATGGACTGACACCATAGGGTATTTATCTTCCCATTCGGTAATCCATCAACACACGATCTAGTTTTCGTATGTGGGTTCAGGCAAGCTGTTGGCCCAAGAAAACTGTCGATCTGACATAAAAACCTCTCTTAAGTCAATGTTGTCAATAACAGCATTAAATAAGAAAGGCGAATGTCCATCAAAATGGCCTTTACGCTTTTCATGAGGGAATCTCAGCAAATTAAAATCCCCTCCGATCAGAATCGGATAGGGATTATCTTTTGTAAGATTTACCAACTCACGTAAAAAGTCAACCTTAAAAGCATCCTGGGTGGCACCATACACATCAACCAGACTCCAAACGAAACCATCCGCTTTATTCTGAATGTCGAGCTTAATGTGGTACTCTCCATCAGAACTAGCTAAAACAGTCATAGTGTTTATGTGAATGCCAAGTAAAATGCCTCCGGACCTACCACGAGGCGGGCGAGAAAACCACTGAAAGTTAATCCCGCCTGACAAACGGTCGAGAAAACTCTGTGAGAAATTCCGCCTACCCATCTCTGATATAGCAATAAATCTAAATCATAATCTCTACAACCATCGGCAATGTGAGAATACTTAGCCAAGTCACCAAGACCTCTGCTATTTCGAAACATGCCATTCATTGAGAAACTATTTTAGATTTAGTATTCTTGCCATATCGACGAGATTTATTTCCAGTCGATGATCGAGACCCACATGCGGAAGCTTTTAGATCATAAACTGAACTAAGCTCCGAGTGCTCTAAATCAACTTCTGAAATATTACCAATGATAGCCGAGAGAAGTTTACCATCTAGGATGTCATCCTCATCATCATAGTCTACCATAGTAGTTTCGTCAAGGCCGGTGGAGTCATTCGGAACAACCGTTAAACGGTCAAGCTCCGTCTGTCTCAACACATTAGCCGAAACCGAAATCTCATCAGGCCGACTACCCAAAGAAACACCTAAGCTACTCAAATTAGAAGAAATGCGAGAATCTGAAAAAGAAGTAAAAGACTTGGAAGGTTGTTTAGTACCAGCCGCGTCGAGATTCTTCTCTGCCTTGTGCCGCATGGCTCTCTGCATGATGTCCTCATCCGTAGCTCCCGCCCCATCCTCCGCAAGAGCATACATCCCACTCCGCCTCACCGTCGGCTGAACAACAGGTGGAGGGATCGTGGGCGACGGCTGCTGCAAGGTGGAGACCCGCGAAGGAGAAGTCAAACGCTGTGAAGACCCAGCCGAAGATGGAGAAAAGGCCGGCGATACAGGGGTAGAAGGCGGTGTAGCCCCCTGTATCGAACCAGCCCGTGACGATCCCCCCTTTGTGGGAGAAGACGGCATCGACGAAGGAACGTTCGCAGCCCCATGGGGAGCAAGCTCACTCCCCGGCGCAGCATACCCCTCCGTCCGTGGAGGCGGTGCCGCTGGCTCAAAGATCCTGTCCGCCTGGAACGGCGAGACCTGCCCCTCCTCAACTACCGCGCTAGGCCGGCGCGGCTGCGTGATAGCGTGCACCTCCTCCAGCACCGCGGCACTCCGACGCGGCTGAGCATGAGGAGGCGCGTGTGGCTCCTTCTCAACACGATGCAACTGCGCGTCAGAATTCTTTGTTCTTTTCCGAATACCTCAGCATTGTGTATTCTAAATTGCACAAGTTCGATATATTTCTTAGAGGCAAGCGCTACCCATCTACAGCCGGTTTGATTGTTTACATGCATCGGTGGTCCGTAAGTCATTGCTACACCTGGGTAAAGCTTGGGCCGGGCCGGGCTTCAGGTCAGGCCTAAAAAAGCACAGTGGTAAAAATTTAGGCTGGAGCCCGCCTACAGTTTTGGCCTGAGTCTGGCCCGAACAAGCAAAAAGCCCGGCTTGGCATGGGTGACCTAGCCCGATCCCTGCCTAAATTGCAAAATAGGAAAGCCCACGTCGGCCCAGCTAGACGATTGGGCTTAAAATTAGGCCCGAGCCTGGCGCGGCCCGGCCAAGGATTTTTGGGCCGGGTCGAGCCGTCCGTGCCAGGATTCCCATGCCCAGCTATAGTCATTGTTCTGCTGCAAAAAATTCCCAAACGTAACATATTTTATGTTGCATTTTCAGAAATGTGATATCCTTTTGTGACATTTTCCCATGTGTCTCTAAACTTGCGATATGTAGCAAGAACTCCTGTAACATTATGAACACATCAATGTAGCAAAAAAACAACATTGTATCAACAATCTCCATTTGTTTAGGCAAAACATTGGTAAAGCATGTCACCTTTCCAACAATACAAACCAACGCATCCAATATTTTTCCCCATCTCATCAAACATTACACAAACATATTTGCAAGAATTGAAGACAAATATTTGTGCCCATGCTTACACAACAAAAGTAGTGGACACTTCTAGAAAAATTCACCAACCTACGTAAAATAAATAAGATCCCCCAAACTGTTTTGGAAAATCTTTTCCAACTCCTCCATTGGAGGAAGCAGTGGATTTTTTTTCGATAAAGGACGCTTTATTACTCAAAAAGTTTTGAAGCAAAACACCCAGCCTATGCATAACTAGGATGCACACAGCCGTTCAAAGAACCAAAAGTTTAACAAAAGAATAAAACAGGTGACGGACATAGGCTAATCCTCATTTGCAGGAAGCAGTGGATGGGGCTGGAAACAACACTCGTTGTGAATGCCAAGTGCGTTGTCAGTGTTTGCCCTCACACTAGGTGGAGTGCGAAAAGCTACAACCAACCTAGTTAGGTTACAAGTAGTGAAATCTTGCAACCTCGGGTGTAACTAAAGAACTTAGTTGCAAGTTTGCAAGTTGCAACTGATGTTAGAACTCGCCTAGCATAATCATGATGCAATTTGGTGGTTAGGGACGTGAGTGAGAATTAACAATTGCAACTTTTATATTTGTAGGGCATACACAATACGACAACATTTCACATGGAGTATGTTGCACCAAAAAATGGATCGTGCATGTTACCGACGGGAATCCCAATAATATTTTGCTCAGCATGCACCATTCCAGTCCGCTTAATTCGCCTTAGCATATAGTTCAGCCCAAACTAAACGGCCCAGCAACAATAATTAATTGGAGAGGCGCTTCAGCCGCCGGTCGAGGGAATCAGCGAGCATTCCTCGATCGTGGATCGATCCACTCAACTCCAAAAACCCCTAGCCCCCCTTGTGGCCGCCGGCGATCAATGTGGTCCGTCCTCCACTCCAGCATCCGGCCTACCCGCCGCCATGCCAGCCAGCTGGCCGCCGTTCTTGGCGGCAACAACCTGATCGGATCACGGGGATACGCCTCCAACGACAGTGTTGATCGGCATGCGGAGGTCAAACGGCATCGGCATCTCTACGTTGTGCTCGACGATCACGAGGACGGATTCGGCGTGCACAAGCTGGACCTCGGCGACAGCGACGACGACCGTGAGCTGGGCCGCGGCGCGGCACCGCGCCTCCCGGAGCCTCCGGCCCTCCTTGTGACGCTTCCGACCCTCGGCAAGTGCGCGCAGTTTTCCGCCGTGGGCACCAGCATCGTCGCCATAGGCCCCACAATCATGAGCCCCCTTTTGGATGGCTGTTGGATTCCCGACGACATAGGCGGCGTCCTGATCTACGACACCAAGACGGCGGCCCTGATCGTCGTGCCTCACCTCCCAGCAGGACTCATGCGTGGCTCACAAACACCTGGCTACAAAGCAGCAATGGCTGTGGGGAACAACCTGTACATGCTAGGCACCGTGCCGCCTGGGTGTGACTGGGACAGTGGCGGGAGCTTGCACTGCCTGACCGACGATCCGGTAGGTACCGGAGGAGACGCGTTCTGGGGTTGGGAGCGAATAGCCGATTCCTCGCCGTGGTGCTGGAGCAACTTCCGTGAACCTCCGGTGCTCCCGTTCTTCGCCAAATATATCACGGCGCACGCTGTCCACAGATCACCGCCAGGGGCGACGGAGCAGCAAGAGATCTTGGTGTCGCTCAGGCCCACGGAGAAGAACTGGCTCGGTGCTACCTTCTCATTCGGCACGACGAGCAGGGAGTGGACGAAGCACGGCGAGTGGCACCTGCCGGTCGTTGGTCAGGCTTGCTACGACGACGAGCTGAAGGCGTGGGTCGGCCTCCACGCAGTCAGCGACGGGAACATGTATGGCCCCCTTGTGACGGACGGGCACATCTGCGTTGGCAACGTCACGTCCCCTCCGTCGGAATGGAAAGTCAGCAAGGAGAAGTTGTTCCGCCTTGACGAGGACCTCGCGGCTGGCTGGAGGCATGTTGATGCTATGCTGGTGCCATTGGCATCAGGCAAAGGCCCCAGCGAGTACTGCCTCATGGAGCGCCTGCGCCGTGAGGAGGATGAGGAAGAGACAGAGCAGGAGGAGGAAACGGAGCGTGAGGAGAAGAAGCGGGACGAGGAGGAGGAAACAGAGCTGTACGATGAGGAGGACGAGCAGTGTTGGGACGACGGTAGCAAGTGTCTTCTCCGGCTGGCTTATTTCCGTGTCGAGGCTGGGCAGGACGGCGGCGAGCCGATTGTCACAACTCGCTCGCCTGCCCGCTCTTACCAAGTGTCCCGGCATAATAGGCGTTTCCATGCTCAAGCGTTCTGGATGTAGGTTCAGAAATATCTAGGATCAGTCGTTTGAAATTTAGGGTCAAGAATCCGTAGGTTGCTGGTGGTTTTTCAAGTTTCTCTCTAGATGCTTGGACACTTAGAATAATACGTTAATTTAGCAAATACCACATGCCATTATTCGAAAGACATTTCGCCACGTGTCTGCTCTGTGCTCCGACCTCAATGCAAGATCGTTTATCACGTTGAGATTATTATTCCACAAAAGGTGTGAGCTGAAAAACCTTCATAACATGTATACTATTTTGAAGTTTGAACACATAGCACTTTAGCTTGTTCAGTTTCTCGGGCAATTTTTTGCTGGAAACTGACAATCGGTTCGTGCCAGATGATGATCGACCCGGTAGTAGTGTAGTAGTGTTGAAATGTTCGTTCCCCAAGCTGAAAAATCCGTACTCTGAGTGTCTTGGTTGAACTATTCCACGCAACGTGAAGGGTCTCATCAGCGATTCAGTAACTCACAAAAATCCATAGCGTCTTGCATGCATGCGCGATGGATCGCTGGCGAATATACGTGGCTGCGCGCAGTGGCTTGTGCTTCCGGATGAGTCCAGTCCAGTAAGCTAGTCCTCTGCTTGACTGGGTTTCCATGGATTGTGGATCTTGAACCCAGCCGAGGCGCCCAGTCAGTCTTTGATCCAGTCAATCTGCAAGTAACAGCTAGATTTCGATAGTTCGGCAGTTCCTGTCAGTTGAGATATCTCCCCTCCTCCCATCTCACATTCTCACTTCCGTGTTTCGAATCGGCGGATTCACTGCCAAGGGCAGGCTCTTTGTAGTACGTGTCTCCGCCCTCGCTCCAGTTCTACCTCCAAATCTCCATAGTCCAGATACCAGAGAAACATCACTACTCGATCAATCACCTGTGCTCGCTCGGGGATCTGCTTCTCGCGTGCCCTGATCAAGTTCATCCAACATGGCTAGCTACTCTTCTTTCGCCAGTCACAGGTACGCCCTGCCTGCACTGCAGAATGTAACGTGCTTTAATCTGCTATACACCAACAATTTCAGAACTAGTACCATCACCTGTGGTCATGCATATCACGAGGTTCAGTTGTGTCG
The DNA here is from genome assembly GCF_022539505.1 of Lolium rigidum. Taxonomy (NCBI): domain Eukaryota; kingdom Viridiplantae; phylum Streptophyta; class Magnoliopsida; order Poales; family Poaceae; genus Lolium; species Lolium rigidum. Next base: position 309,221,601 of record NC_061513.1, read on the forward strand.
CTTGCTCGTCGTCTGAACTAATTCAGGTCACCAATGCACGCCGGGAAGAATCCAGAGGCTCTGGAGGAGGAAGCAGCCGGCACGGCGGCGTCGGCGGAGGACGCGATGGGCTACGTGGAGGCGGTGAAGGAGGCGTTCAAGGACCACAACCCCGCGACGTACCAAGACTTCCTCCGCGTCATGGATGATTTCAGGAACCACAGGTAACGATCCATATATCCAACCCAAGCGGATCTCGATCTACTATGTGTATATGTGTATTTGCTTTGCCGCCATTGCTTAGTGTCAGTCCAGTGAGGTCTTGTGTGTTGTAACTTATTATGTGGCTGATCGACTGCGCGTGTGTGCAGGATCGGCATCGCCGAGGTGGCGTCGAGGGTGAAGGCGCTGTTCCGGGACAGCCCCGGCCTCCTCGTTGGATTCAACGCCTTCTTGCCCAAGGGGTACAAGATCCAGGTCGTGGGGATCGATGAGCTCGCCGCTTGTTTCGTCAGGGACGTGAGCCTCGACGATGACGGCTATCGCTGATCCTCTCGATACATCGACCGTCACGGTCCTCTGCACTTGCGGTTCATCATGCATTCATGCTATGCCCTACTTTTGGTGCTCGAACCTCATGCTGTATATGCGCATAATTCCGTTGCTTAATTAGATTGTTGGTCTATACATTACCATGTAAATGAAATGTTTGTATGCCGTAGAAGAATTGGAAATGGAGCTGTTTGCTTTAGTAGATGCAGGTTTCAGAGAGGTGCTCGCAGAATAAACTGGTCTATTGCTTTTTGCCACGTAGAATGGCATTGGTGTGTTGCTATTATCAACTTTAGAGGAATTGGTCATGTTAATATACATTCTATTTGGAGCATTGAAGTTCCTCCTAAGGTTCATTTCTTCCTTTAGCTACTGATGCACAATAAGATTCTCAAAAGAGATAACCTGGTCAAGAGGCAATCAGTAGATGATTTGGCATGTGTTTTTTGCAATGAGGAAGAGCCTTGTCATCACTTATTCTTTGATTGTGTTGTTGCTTCCAAAATGTGGTCAGAATTTAAGAGAGTTTTGGGTATTAACTTCCCTTCTTCAACTTTAGTTGAAACTTCTAAGCTATGGAACAATAAGAAATAGAATCTAGTGTTAAATATGATCAATGTTGCCATTTTTAGGATCATTTGGCTAACAAGGAATGACATGGTGTTCAATCGAATACCTTGGATGGAAATGCAGGTATTGTGGAGAAGAGTGGCTTATACCCTTGCTCAATGGAGCATCATGATCAAAGGAGAAGAAAACGAGAAGTTGATGAGGTATGTGAGCAGTTTAGAGGCCTTGACTCCTACTCCGCCTCTGCTATTGTGTCCGGAGAATAGCTGACCTCAGAGAAGAGGGAAAAAACTAAGTTGGAGTTTACATCGGAAATATGAAGCGTGAAGCTGGAGAATCCCTGAAGATCACGGCGGCAGAGCTGGCAAGGACTTTCGAGGCTAATGCGTTGATGCTGTGGGCGATGGGGAAGAGTTTAGAGTCTTGCATAGGCCTTGATACTTTCCATTGCTAGTTTTATTTGGAGATGTTGTGTCTTTTAAAATTTTCTTGTGTTTCACTAAAAAGCCTTGAGCTCGATGTGTTTGTTTGGTGGTGTCCTAATAGACTGATAAAAGGTGGTATCAGAATACAACTAGGATTTTGCCCTTTTCTTCTAAAAAAGAGTAGCATTTGTGCTTCTTTTGAAGGACGGGTGTTGGATTGAAGGTGGGAGTCGTTTTCTCATTTTTCATTATGATATGCCCTTGTGTTCTTGGCGAAAACCTCCCTAGGTTAAAGATTTCGTCATAAAGAAATAGTCACAAGTCTCTATTCTCGCCGTAGATCATGTGAAGCGTTGTGGTGGAGATGATAGTGTCAATGTGCGGTCCACTTAGAGAATTTACCTATTAATATCTTTTGTGCTCCATGTCTACTTCATAAAAAATTCAGCGGCAAATGTTGGTTCGACAACTTGCTTTGCAAGGCATCTTTCGTAGACCAACAACACGTCCAACAACCTAAGGTTCTTGCCTACTAGGGTGTGTGTTTCATGCGGTCATTCAAAACCTTTGAGGCTAGTTCAGCTTGTGTGGGTTTGATGTTCTGCAATTTGATGTACCCAACTCATGGTGCAAAGTTGGGACGCGAAACATGGAAATAGAGGAGTAGCGGGAACTGCAAATCATAATAAACAATACTCAGATGGCACCTCGGTTGGACAAAAATTCGTGGGCGTTAGACCCCTCCAGGTAACATATGGTCGGCTCTATGTATAACATCCTCTCGCACGGAGCTTCGGTCGTTCACTTCAGGTAGATTTGGATGGCCAAGCTCCCTCTTAAAATATGAATCTTCACCTGACAGTTGGCCCAAAATCGTCCTGTGCGTTGTGTGAAGCAGCAGAGACTGCGGACCACATGTTCTTATCATCTTCGCTAGCTATATTTGTTTGGAGTGTTATCCGTCAGCTACTAGAGTGTAGTTGGAGGCCTGGAGCCGTACCTCTTTTGTTCGGTTTTATGCCATTGTCACTAGCTCTACGGGTAGGCCGCGGAGACTTCTTTGGACTCTTTTTTGCATCCCAATGCTATGCTCTCTGGAACGTGTGCAATAAGCATAATTTTGAGGCTACAGTGCTTAGACACCCGGCTGACATCATTTATAAATTTGTGATACTCTTGCAGTTTATCTCAGATGGCAGGCAAGCTAAAGTTGTTGCTGCACGTGGAGCTCTCCGCAAATGAAGCATAGTATATAGTTTACCTTTGGTTTTGACCTGTTTGGAAAAGCCGACCCCACCTTATGTTGTTCCTGCTTTTCAGTTCGTTGTTTGTTAGCTCTTTCTTTGGTGAAGCTATTTGCCGTAGCTTGTATCAAATCTATGAAATCTAAAGGTTTTATTAATTTCAAGTTAGGCACTTGATGCCTATTATTATCTAAAAGAAACATGGAAATAGAGAGGACGACTTGGAAGAATCATGATGTAACTTTTAGTTACCACCGATCTTTTCATTCATTTTGTTCCGGTAAGCATCTTTCTTGGTAAATCAATAAAGAAAATTGCTTAAACGGAATTCTGAACCTCTCAAAAAATATCTTTGGAGGATTAGCGGGAACTTAACAGTTGGATTCACTCATCGTCTAACTCTAATCGATCGAGCTAGTACACACTTTTAGATTTTCTGGCGTGTGCTGGCTATCGTGCTGTACGTCGTCGAAGGCGCATGTCCAGCTCTGAGCTCTCTACCGTTTTTGCGAGAAGATCCTCTCGGCGCATATGGCCATATGCACGGCGTCAAGGGCCTTAATGTTGAAGAAAGAAAAGTCATTACTATTCGAAACTAAGCTAAGGAGCCCGGAGAAAAGTCTTGATATTTCGTTCATCGCATGGGATGTATGGGGCCGGAAACCAGGCATGCATGCATGCGAATCCAGAGGTGAACATGTGAGAGCGCAGTTAAGGACGTACGTCCCGACGTGACAGCTGTTTTATCTTATTCGCAACAGAAGCACAGATATTCCTGATGGATGATGACAAGGAGCTGCTTGGGTCTTTGTAATCATGAGCACCGACATAGTGACATATACCTCCTCCTTTTCAAAATAATTAAATACTTTATGCGTTCCTAAAAACCTTCTCAACTTGATCTAGATACGGAAGATATATATACATGTTGTAGCTGTAGATATATTCATATCTAGAAATAGTTGAGAAGCTGCTTTTGGAATGGAGGGAGTAGTATATCTTTCTAAGCAATTCTTATTATGGACCGGAGAAGTAATATGTTTCTCTATTTTATTTATAAGTTAAAATATTGTATTTTTCTATTTTATTGATTCTATTTTATTTAGTTTCATTAAATTTCATAAAAAAATAAAAATCATATTATATGATTTTTTTGAAAATCATATACTATATGGAATGACGTTGTAGATATTATAAAACAGAGGATTTTTTTTTGGAATAAGTACATTTAATTACAGCACTCAACATTGGCTCTAGAGTTTACTTTGGCCACATTATTTAGAGAGCATAAAATACAACCATTTAGTTTACATGAAAGTCTCATTGTACGATTACTAGTACTGGTTGTTAAGTCCATCAGATCGATCTTTTAAAATAGTTGGTTAATGCATGAAGCTTAACACCGATTCAGATGTATTTGCTGAAAAGCTATGACCTACACCTCTAAATTACTCCGGGTAAAACTAGGATCAGGAAAATGAAGAAAAATGGCCTAGGAGTACTAAATATTTTATGTCCGCTGGTATTTAATTCAAATGAGATCTAACTTTTGGTTTGTGGGAAGGCTGAAATCACAACACTACTTACGTAAAATGGCTTACAAAGTTGCGCTCTCCCCTAATATGTGTAGCGCGAAATTCCCCGGAGGCTTCCGATCTCCGGTATATCCTTCATTTAAAAAAACTTCAAACTTACTTATAAGTTTCAAAAAATATGAAAATAAATCTAGACATGGTCAATTACATAACCTACAGGCCTGTAAAATTCTTTGTACTGTGGGCTACACAAAAGTGACAATATATGATAAGTTTGAAGATTTGGAAATACGCATACTCAGATCCACATTTTTTTCATTTCAGTGTAGCTCAGAATGCAAAAAAGTTGAAACTGCGATTTTGAACATTTGTGGGATATATCATTGGCTATATATTAATTTCTTTTCATATTATTTTTTTGAATTTTTTAAATGTGATTTTTGTTTTTTTACAATGGGATCACTAGAGGCAAAATTTTACATTCGAAAATCCCTTCTTTCCTTCAACCTTTAACCATGTCAATGACTACTTCTTTACTTGGCCCTTGGTCATACATGATGGTTTGCGAGCATGCACTTCCAAATATAGGAAATTGCGAGTGATATATGGATATTTCAGGTCTACCAATACAAATATAATATATCATTTTGTAAATATTGTTTTGAAGCATACCAGATGGTCGATTTTTAGCTGATACATCCACCAATGTAGAAAACGAATGTTGAAAGTAAATTATGCATTTGCAGGTTCATCGAATTAATTACCGAAGTCGGGCATAATGTTGTGTAAGTAGGGATAACATATTCATCATGACAACTTAGTGGAAACAAAAGAATGATGCGCATTCATCAAATCGGAAGTGCTTTATATGGCACTAACTAACCAAAAGAATAGTTGGTTAGTGCGTGAAGTTTTACACTGATTGATGATGATAGGTTTCGAATACTAGATTACTTATAGGAACCTGTGTTGAGACCAATATTCTCTCTAGAAGAGATAAATATATGGCACTAACTAAACCACGATAAGTATTATGGATCGAAGGGAACAACTAGTTTTGCGTGGACATGCTTATTTATTTCCATTATCTGCATCCATTTACTTTTAAGTTTCCAATATTTCTTCTTGTTTTTTTTTGATAATTAATTTTTATACTGTACTTCAAAAGATTGATGATGCTAAGTTTCGAATACTAGAGATTACTTATAGGAACCTATGCTGAGATTAATATTCTCTCTAGAAGAGATAAATACTTCTTATAATGGAAGAACACAAGAGCTTTGCTTCTTCATTAAGAAGAGAAGCTAGAGGGGGCAAAGAACTACTCCCTCTGGCTCTAAATTAGGTAAAATATAGACTAAAATGTATCTAAATGTATTTAACATGTGACAAGTATTTAGGGCCAGAGGGAGTATTAATGTATCTATTAGTAATTAGCTTCGGATTTAGGAGAAGAAGAGGGGGCACACCGCACACTAAAAATATTTTATATACCCCATGCATGCGTGCGTTCGTCTGAACCGTGCAACGCCTGTAGATCAATGGATACCCACAAGCTAATTACACGTACGTACGTACTAGGTACGACACTACGAGGTCGATCTAGAGGAGAGTAGGAGACACATATATACAAGTTCAAAGAGGGGAAGAAAATTAAAGGAGTAGAAAAGCCGTACACACGAGCTGGCTAAAGCTTAAGGCTAAGATCTAGCTTCTGCTGCATCTGCTTGTCGCCGCTGTCAAGTGTCGTCGTCGCCATCGTACGGGCGCGCCGCCAGCTCCCCGCCGGCGCCGTGGCCTGGTCGTGGACCACCGCTGGATACGCTTCTTCATGGTGGTAGTGGTAGAGGTCGGCGTTCCAGCCGACGACCCTCTCCTTCTTGTGCGCGTTCTGGTGGCCCCCTAGCGCCTGCGACTTGAGGAACTTCTTCTCGCAGAAGAGGCAGGAGAACAGCCTCGATCTCTCGCCGCCACCATGGCCATCGCCGTCGCCACCATGGCCGGCAGGGCCACTGGAAGCAGCAGCGTCCCAAGGAGAGGACGGCGGCACCGGTGCTGGTGTCGACAGTGGCATGGGGGCCAGTGTCAGGGACAGGTCAAGAGAGGTTGCAGTGGGAGGCTCCATTGAAGAAGAGCTACTACCTTTTCTATGGCTTTCACTCTTCGTAGTGGCGCTAGCATGAGCAGCTGAGGTGTGAGCTCTGCCTGCGTGGGCTTGCAATGGCGGAGTTTATAGATGGCATAAAAGGAAGCCTACCACTTGCTAAATCTGGGACCTTGCATTATTGCGAGTGTGGCACCAACGACCAACAATGGTGGCCCAGCCTGCCATAGCTAACCAGGAAGGAACACGTACGACAGGTGATCGAGCCCAAAAGGACATCGAGGCCGATCATGGCTACAGAAGTACTAACAGTTCGTTAGTGATCCCCATGTCATCATCCGCTAATTGACCTACGATGGTTTAGGTTTCCAATGTGTCGGCGACCCTTGTTTTCGCAACAGAAATAACATGTAAAAGATTTCTCCGACTCATTGAGTAACTGAGTATATCACTATATACAAGATTCATTTAACATCATAGAAGCTTGATAAGAATTTGTCGCGAAGTATGACGATCTAACAAGACAGTGTAGTACCAATGGGCTCAAAGACGAATACTCTAACAGAGTCGGAGCTGAATTATCCATGAGTAAAGATAAGTTGCACGAACAGATTCCTACTTGCCACACAAAAAAACATGGCATTGATCACTGCTTGTCCAGCTCCCGAACTAATTAAATTGTTTTTCGACTGAATTTTGTTCTTAAACATTAACCAAATGAAGACTTTGACTAAGAAACTTTGATTAACCAAATGATGATTTCTTTGGACGGCCACCGATAAAGTCATAGGGAACAATGTAAACTCAATCGGGAGGCGGTTTGCTGCCCCAAAGATATTGGGGTCTTGGTGTGCTCAATATTGAAAAATTCGCAAGAGCTCTTAGATTGCGGTGGCCTTTGTTGGAAGGAACAGACCCAGCCAAGATTTCGATTGTGTTGGGAAAATCCTTGTACGGAGGTGGCATGGACCTTTTCTATTCTTCCACAAAAATCGTGGTGGGAAATGGAAAAAAAATTTGGGACGCTCCTTGGCTAAATGGCTTAAAGCCTAAAGACATCACTCCCCTCATCTATGCGGAGTCCAAGAGAAAGAAGTGGACGGTCAACAAAGCTACTAAAAATGATGCTTGGGTTGCCATGATTCACATCGAAGGGGATTTCACCATCGCGCATTTGGAACAATTTGTTGATCTTTGGACTAAACTTCGTGACTACACTTTTGACGAGGATGTGGAGCATTCCATTTCTTGGACGCTTATGGATGATGGCCATTACACGGCGGTGTCGGCTGACCAAGCATAATTTTTGGGTGCCACCGCCTCTGAGTTTAAGAGGACCGTTTGGAAGATTTGGGCACCACCAAAAATCAAGTTCTTTGCTTGGCTTGCTCTTCAAAATATGATTTGGACGGTGGATTGCTTGCAAAAAACGAGGTTGTCCTATGTGGCAATTGCCCTCTTTGTATGAGGAGTGCGGAATCCATTGACCACCTCCTTGTTCATTGTCGCTTTATCCAAAATCTTTGGGGCCTCCTCAAGGAGTGGCTCGGTTTATATTTCATTGACCTCCACACATGGCATACGATGTCTCTCCATGATTGGTGGAGCCTCATGATCGGCGCCTCCATGCCAAACCGGAAAGCACTTGCGTCTGTTGTTCTCCCCACCTCTTGGGAAGTTTGGAACAAGCAAAATGCTAGAATTTTTAGGCACAAACATGCACCACTATCGATGGTCTTTGGGAACATAAAAAACGAGTTAAATCTTTGGATCGCTGCGGGGGCCAAGCGTGTGAGTCTTTTGATGTCGTGAGAGTAGAAGGGTTGTAAAGTCTTTTTGTTACTTTGTAAAACTTCTTCTTAATTAATTAATTAATTAATAGAATGAGGCAAAGCTTTTGCCTCTGTTAAAAAAAGATTTACCACAAAAACCCGTAACCAACTATGTCATCATTCTATATTGAATGAACGGCACTAGCCAAAATTTTCAAATGACCGAACTATTGAAAATGGCTAGACTATATATTTAAGGCACGGAAATTCAATTCAGCTCCCGGGTGCGTATGCTCCCTCTACCAAAAAATCATATTTCGAAATGTCGAAAAATTTGGACAAAAAATTCTACATGTACATCTCCATAATATACATGTGTTTGTCAAGTTTCACGAAAAATCAATATTTTGTGTGGTCTATATAAAAAAGAGAAAGTTTATCTTGTGAAAAGCATTATTTTTAGCACTGAATTTTGTCTTTTTACACACGTCACATGATAAGTCGATTTTTTATGAAACGACTTTGTGAGCACGTAGCACGTGAAGATGTACATGCAAACTTTGAGTTTCAATTTTTAAAAAAATTTAAAATATATGTAAGATGCATTTTAAAATATAGGGAACATATGCACCTATGTTCCAAAACACCGCTCCCCTTTAAGACTCCTCTTCACATCTAGGGTAATGAATGGGGAGAACATAGACATGTATATTGAATAGTGTGATAGGGGTTTCGAACTTCGAACTTCCTAGCTTTGATACCATATTAAATTGATACATTGGCCATACTTTCCAAAAGTCTAAACTATTGGAAAGTGATAACCTATACTAGTATATTTTAACAACGTTGTTGGTATAAATCCCTATCTTCAAACTAGGATCTTCGGTATCGGTATCATAACATTGATGTCCTTTCAAATCCGAAAAGTGTCTTTAGCACATAAGCACCGGTGCTATAAAATCATATTATTTGAATTTCAAAAAATTGAAATTAAATACCTACATTCATATAAACATTTCAAAGATACGGTAGAAATTTTAGAGAAAAATATGTTATATTTTGATATATACAAAAAAGACAAAATTTTGACAAATATACGTCCCTATACGTAGCCACAAATTTGTTTTTTTTTCATGTAGCTCAAAATACAATGCAACTTCTACCAAAACTTTTCACGAGTATTCGAAACATATATACGTATTCATGAAATAAATGTGATGATTTTTTGAAACACAACTGCATAATTTTTTTAATATTTAAAAAACCGAGAGCACGGGTGCTCATGTGCACCAAATGCTCACTCGTTCAAACCCATGCATGTTCATAGCCAGCCGAGGGTGACTATGTCGGCACAAAACAGGAAATCCCAAACATGACCAAAATGAGGCGCCTCCGCAGATCGATCAATCGCGTCGTTCGTCAACTCTTTCTGATCAAGCTGGAGACCCTGTCTGGGCATGCCAAGACACGCTTCAGGAACATCAGGCAGGCACGCATGCAGCTGCTTTGGTCAGGTCTCCATCATGTTTTCAGTCAGTGCAAGGGTGTACATCGACAGTGCTCCTGCCTGAGCAGCGGCACACAGTACACAGCGGACCCAAGGATATTAGCACATGCTGGAATGTGTTCACGTACAAGAATTGTATACGATTTAGATTGTACAGGATTTTTTAATTTCTACGCTAGTTATTTGATTTACAGAAATATATCTTATAGAAAACAATTTATAAAAAACTTGTAGTGAGAAAAAAAAACATGAGTTCATATCTCATGACAAATTTCTTCGGCACAACCAATAGAACTCCTCTTTCTATAGAACTTAATTAGACATGATAGCTCAATACTATGTTTTTTTTCTATCCTATGAATCAATGGAGCCCCTAGACTATTGGCGCTGGAGAGCAAACTTTGATGCATTGGTTTCCTTTCCTTTTAGAACTTGGCGAAAATAACATGTCAGAGTTTTGGAAAATCGCAGAGACATGTATTATTGGAATTTAATCGATCGATGTGCTTTTCTTTAACACTTTGTTAATATTTGTGACGTATGTAAAATTAGAAAATG
>NC_061513.1:309231946-309281740 GCF_022539505.1 Lolium rigidum
AGAATAGAAGCTCCCGTAGACATCAAGTAGCATAATGAATTTTAAACAATTGGATAATGAACATGTTGCTCAAGCTTGGGAAAGGATGAAATCTTTGGTTAAAAATTTCCCAACCCATGGACTGACTACTTGGATGATCATCCAAACCTTCTATGCAGGACTAAATTTTTCTTCGCGGAATTTATTGGATTCAGCTGCTGGAGGTACCTTTATGTCCATCACTCTTGGTGAAGCAACAAAGCTCCTTGATAATATGATGGTTAATTACTCTGAATGGCACACGGAAAGAGATCCACAAGGTAAGAAGGTAAATTCTGTTGAAGAAACCTCTTCCTTGAGTGATAAGATTGATGCTATTATGTCTATGCTTGTGAATGATAGGACTAATGTTGATCCTAATAATGTTCCGTTAGCTTCATTGGTTGCCCAAGAAGAACATGTTGATGTAAACTTCATTAAAAATAATAATTTCAACAACAATGCTTATCGGAACAATTCTAGTAATAACTATAGGCCATATCCTTATAATAATGGTAACGGTTATGCTAATTCTTATGAGAATTCTTACGACAATAATAGGAATACACCCCTGGACTTGAAGCTATGCTTAAAGAATTTATTAGTACACAAACTGCCTTTAACAAATCCGTTGAGGAAAAGCTCAATAAAATTGATATTCTCGCTTCTAAGGTTGATAGTCTTGCCTCTGATGTTGATCTTTTGAAATTGAAAGTTATGCCTAATAGGGATATTGAAAATAAAATTGTTACTACAGCAAATGCCATCCAAGTTAGAATTAATGAGAATATAAGATTAATGGCTGAACTGCGTGCTAGGTGGGATAGAGAAGAAAATTAAAAACTAGCTAAAGAGAAAAATGTAGCTAAAGTTTGGACTATTACCACCACTAGTAATGCTAATGATTCACATGTTGCTGCACCTCCTACTATTAATGGTAAAATAATTGGTGTTGGCAATGTTTCTACTCCTAGTGCAAAGCGCGCAAAATTACCTGAAACTGCTAAAACTGCTGAAACTGCCTGTGATAAAACTACTGAATTTTTTTCCAACCTTGGGGATGATAATCCCATTGCTTTAGATTGTAATGAGTTAGATTTTGATGATTGCCACATCTCTGAAGTTATAAAGTTCTTACAAAAACTTGCTAAGAGTCCCAATGCTAGCGCTGTAAACTTGGCTTTCACAAAACATATTACAAATGCTCTCATAAAAGCTAGAGAAGAGAAACTAAAACTTGAAACTTCTATTCCTAGAAAGCTAGAGGATGGTTGGGAGCCCATCATTAAAATGAGGGTCAAAGATTTTGATTGTAATGCTTTATGTGATCTTGGTGCAAGTATTTCTGTTATGCCTAAGAAAGTCTATGATATGCTTGACTTGCCACCATTGAAAAACTGTTATCCGGATGTTAATCTCGCTGATAATGCTAAAAAGAAACCTTTGGGGAGAGTTGATAATGTTCATATTATGGTTAACAATAACCTTGTCCCCGTTGATTTTGTTGTCTTGGATATTGAATGCAATGCATCTTGCCCCATTATATTGGGAAGACCTTTTCTTCGAACCGTTGGTGCTACTATTGATATGAAGGAAGGTTATATTAAATATCAATTTCCTCTCAAGAAAGGTATGGAACACTTCCCTAGAAAGAGAATGAAGTTACCTTATGATTCTATTATTAGAACAAATTATGATGTTGATGCTTCATCTCTTGATGTTACTTGAGTTACACTTTCGCGCCTAGCTGAAAGGCGTTAAAGAAAAGCGCTTATGGGAGACAACCCATGTTTTTACTACAGTATTTTTGTTTTATATTTGAGTCTTGGAAGTTGTTTACTACTGTAGCAACCTCTCCTTATCTTAGTTTTATGTTTTGTTGTGCCAAGTAAAGTCTTTGATAGTAAAGTAAATACTAGATTTGGATTACTGCGCGAAACAGATTTCTTTACTGTCACGAATCTGGGTCTAATTCTCTGTAGGTAACTCAGAAAATTAAGCCAATTTACGTGAGTGATCCTCAGATATGTACGCAACTTTCATTCAATTTGGGAATTTTCATTTGAGCAAGTCTGGTGCCCTAATAAAATCTATCTTTACGGACTGTTCTGTTTTGACAGATTCTGCTTTTTATTTCGCATTGCCTCTTTTGCTATGTTGGATGAATTTCTTTGATCCATTAATGTCCAGTAGCTTTATGCAATGTCCAGAAGTGTTAAGAATGATTGTGTCACCTCTGAACATGTTAATTTTTATTGTGCACTAACCCTCTAATGAGTTGTTTCGAGTTTGGTGTGGAGGAAGTTTTCAAGGATCAAGAGAGGAGGATGATACAATATGATCAAGGAGAGTGAAAGCTCTAAGCTTGGGGATGCCCCGGTGGTTCACCCCTGCATATTTTAAGAAGACTCAAGCGTCTAAGCTTGGGGATGCCCAAGGCATCCCCTTCTTCATCGACAACATTATCAGGTTCCTCCCCTGAAACTATATTTTTATTCCGTCACATCTTATGCACTTTGCTTGGAGCGTCGGTTTGTTTTTGTTTTTGTTTTGTTTGAATAAAATGGATCCTAGCATTCACTTTATGGGAGAGAGACACGCTCCGCTGTAGCATATGGACAAGTATGTCCTTAGGCTCTACTCATAGTATTCATGGCGAAGTTTCTTCTTCGTTAAATTGTTATATGGTTGGAATTGGAAAATACTACATGTAGTGATTCTAAAATGTCTTGGATAATTTGATACTTGGCAATTGTTGTGCTCATGTTTAAGCTCTTGCATCATATACTTTGCACCCATTAATGAAGAAACACTTAGAGCTTGCTAATTTGGTTTGCATATTTGGTTTCTCTAGAGTCTAGATAATATCTAGTATTGAGTTTTAAACAACAAGGAAGACGGTGTGGAGTCTTATAATGTTTACAATATGTCTTTTATGTGAGTTTTTCTCGCACCGTTCATCCTTGTGTTTGTTTCAAATAACCTTGCTAGCCTAAACCTTGTATCGAGAGGGAATACTTCTCATGCATCCAAAATCCTTGAGCCAACCACTATGCCATTTGTGTCCACCATATCTACCTACTACATGGTATTTATCCGCCATTCCAACGTAAATTTCTTGAGTGCTACCTTTAAAATTACATCATTCACCTTTGCAATATATAGCTCATGGGACAAATAGCTTAAAAACTATTGTGGTATTGAATATGTACTTATGCACTTTATCTCTTATTAAGTTGCTTGTTGTGCGATAACCATGTTTCGGGGACGCCATCAACTATTCTTTGTTGAATATCATGTGAGTTGCTATGCATGTCCGTCTTGTCTGAAGTAAGAGAGATCTACCACCTTAATGGTTGGAGCATGCATATTGTTAGAGAAGAGCATTCGGCCGCTAACTAAAGCCATGATTCATGGTGGAAGTTTCAGTTTTGGACATATATCCTCAATCTCATATGAGAATAATAATTGTTGCCACATGCTTATGCATTAAAGAGGAGTCCATTATCTGTTGTCCATGTTGTCCCGGTATGGATGTCTAAGTTGAGAATAATCAAAAGCGAGAAATCCAAAATGCGAGCTTTCTCCTTAGACCTTTGTACAGGCGGCATGGAGGTACCCCATTGTGACACTTGGTTAAAACATGTGTATTGCAAAGATCCGGTAGTCCAAGCTAATTAGGACAAGGTGCGGGCACTATTAGTATACTATGCATGAGGCTTGCAACTTGTAAGATATAATTTACATAACTCATATGCTTTATTACTACCGTTGACAAAATTGTTTCATGTTTTCAAAATAAAAGCTCTAGCACAAATATAGCAATCGATGCTTTCCTCTTTGAAGGACCATTCTTTTTACTTTTATGTTGAGTCAGTTCACCTATCTCTCTCCACCTCAAGAAGCAAACACTTGTGTGAACTGTGCATTGATTCCTACATACTTGCATATTGCACTTGTTATATTACTTTATGTTGACAATTATCCATGAGATATACATGTTACAAGTTGAAAGCAACCGCTGAAACTTAATCTTCCTTTGTGTTGCTTCAATACCTTTACTTTGATTTATTGCTTTATGAGTTAACTCTTATGCAAGACTTATTGATGCTTGTCTTGAAGTACTATTCATGAAAAGTCTTTGCTTTATGATTCACTTGTTTACTCATGTCATTACCATTGTTTTGATCGCTGCATTCATTACATATGTTTACAAATAGTATGATCAAGGTTATGATGGCATGTCACTTCAGAAATTATCTTTGTTATCGTTTTACTCTGCTCGGGACGAGCAGAACTAAGCTTGGGGATGCTGATACGTCTCCGACGTATCGATAATTTCTTATGTTCCATGCCATATTATTGATGATACCTACATGTTTTATGCACACTTTATGTCATATTCGTGCATTTTCCGGAACTAACCTATTAACAAGATGTCGAAGAGCCGATTGTCTGTTTTCTCGCTGTTTTTGGTTTCATAAATCCTAGTAACGAAATATTCTCGGAATTGGACGAAATCAAGACCCAGGGTCCTATTTTGCCACGAAGCTTCCGGAAGACCGAAGAGGAGTCGAAGTGGGGCCACGAGGGGCCGCCACCATAGGGCGGCGCGGCCCAGCCCTTGGCCGCGCCGACCTGTGGTGTGGGGCCGTCGTGTGGCCCCCCACGTTGCCCTTCTGCCTACTTAAAGCCTTCGTCGCGAAACCCCTGATGCGAAAAACCACGATACAGAAAACCTTACTGAGACGCCGCCGCCGCCAATCCCATCTCGGGGGATTCTGGAGATCTCCTCCGGCACCCTGCCGGAGAGGGGATTCATCTCCCGGAGGACTCTTCACCGCCATGGTCGCCTCCGGAGTGATGAGTGAGTAGTTCACCCCTGGACTATGGGTCCATAGCAGTAGCTAGATGGTTGTCTTCTCCTCATTGTGCTTCATTGTTGGATCTTGTGAGCTGCCTAACATGATCAAGATCATCTATCCGTAATACTCTATGTTGTGTTTGTCGGGATCCGATGGATAGAGAATACCATGTTATGTTAATTATCAAGTTATTACCTATGTGTTGTTTATGATCTTGCATGCTCTCCGTTATTAGTAGAGGCTCTGGCCAAGTTGATGCTAGTAACTCCAAGAGGGAGTATTTATGCTCGATAGTGGGTTCATGCCTGCATTGACACTTGGGGGAGTGACAGAAACCCCTAAGGTTGTGTTGTGCTGTTGCCACTAGGGATAAAACATTGATGCTATGTCTGAGGATGTAGTTATTGATTACATTACGCACCATACTTAATGCAATTGTCTGTTGTTAGCAACTTAATACTGGAGGGGGTTCGGACGATAACCCGAAGGTGGACTTTTTAGGCATAGATGCAGTTGGATGGCGGTCTATGTACTTTGTCGTAATGCCCAATTAAATCTCACTGTACTTATCATGACATGTATGTGCATTGTTATGCCCTCTCTATTTGTCAATTGCCCGACTGTAATTTGTTCACCCAACATGCTTTTATCTTATGGGAGAGACACCTCTAGTGAACTGTGGACCCCGGTCCATTCTTTTATACTGAAATACAAATCTGCTGCAATACTTGTTTTATTGTTTTCTCTGCAAACAATCATCTTCCACACAATACGGTTAACCCTTTGTTACAGCAAGCCGGTGAGATTGACAACCTCACTGTTTCGTTTTGGGCAAAGTACTTTGGTTGTGTTGTGCAGGTTCCACGTTGGCGCCGGAATCTCTGGTGTTGCGCCGCACTACATCCCGCCGCCATCAACCTTCAACGTGCTTCTTGACTCCTACTGGTTCGATTAAACCTTGGTTTCTAACTGAGGGAAACTTGCCGCTGTGCGCATCACACCTTCCTCTTGGGGTTCCCAACGGACGTGTCAATTACACGCATCACCAAGGCACTGTACTTGAACATCGGCTCCGTTCGGACCAATATTGACTTCTTCCAGCTCAACAGCCGACGTAAACCCGTATCTCCGCTTTCCGCCGCCCGTTGGATCGATGTTGAACACGGTCAGAACGTATGGTGAGGATAATTTTGGTCGATTGCTGGAATCGGCCTCCATGTTGATTGAATTGTTCAATGAAGGTTTACATCTTGGTCTTGCTTCAGTATAACTACGTGACATGCTTGAGACAAGATTATCCCTTTTTATTTTTTGGGGCCGATCACAAGGATCGGCATTGCCACATTCGTCCATAGATTTTGCTCTTGTTACACGGTCAGGCCGGTGGATAAGACCAGCCTCACTCCGTCCTTCGTCACGTCGATGCGCTCGCAGTCATCCAAAGTGATGCCTGAGAGTGGCTCTTGGCCTGTCGTCTCCCAAACGTTCATGCCAGCCGTTGAAATCTCGGCTGAGTCATCTGCTTGGATGACCTCTACTTCATCTCCATCCCACTGTATTAAACATTGGTGCATCGTGGATGGAATGCAACAGTTGGCGTGAAGCCAATCTCTCCCTAGCAGGACAGCATAGGTGCTCTTGCTATCGACAATAAAGAACGTCGTAGGGATGGTTTTTCTTCCTACGGTCAGATCCACGTTCAGTAACACCTTGTGCTTCGGCTTGCTTGGCCGTTGAAATCGCTCAGTGTAACGTTGGTCTTGATCAGATCCGAGCTAGAGCGTCCCAACCGACGTAGCATGGAGTATGGCATAATGTTGACTGCCGCTCCGGTATCCACCAGCATCTTGTTGACAGGCTGCCCATCGATATAACCTCGCAAGTACAGGGCCTTCAGGTGTCTGTAGCTTCTTTCTCGTTGCTTCTCAAAGATAACTGGCCGTGGGCCGCAGTCAAGTTGTGCCACAGGTGCTTCGTCTAATCCTGGAGCACTAAACTCCGCCGGAAGGATGAACACCATGTTTGTGCCAGCCCGATGTCTCATCATCGGCTTTCCTTTGTCCGGGGCGCCACTCTTTCTTTGTGGCCGACCTTCTTCGTCCGGAGTTCGCTGAATTTTCGCGGCCAGATCAGGCCGCGCCTTCCTTAACGTGTGGAGGTATAACCTTTCGGCTTCCTCCAAACCACGTAGTCGCTGAACCCTACGCTTTTGGGAACGGCTGAGTCCATCAGGGCACCACCTTGGCCGGTGGTACTTATCTTCTTCTTCATCATCGTCTTCTAACTCCTCGAGATCTTCCACCCGAGAGGACTCAGCGTGCTTGTTCCGAGGCGGGAGGGGCCCTAGACGTTTGAACACGGACACGTTAGCTGCATCCTTCTTCTTCTGTCTACATTCTGGGCAGTTGCCGATTGTAGGCAATCGGCTCATTCCTGAATCCCAGCAGTGTCTGAAGAAGGGACAGTCCCAGTGCCTATCCACGTCGTCTTGCTCTCTTGATTTTTCCTTGGCGTGGCGCTCATATCTCTCCTCGTCGCGATCATGCCGACGATGTCTCCTGGCGCCCCTGCTAGCCAGACGATCTCTTTCGTCATCGTTGTCGTTCCGTCGGCGTTGGTCGTATTGACTCACGTATTTGTTGAGGAGGTGATCAGAGAGAGGTCGCTGATATCTCACATTCTTCACTTCTCCCTGTGTGATGTAGCGCTTGCCATCGTGCCGGAGCCGATCGCGTGGAACGGCTTCCTCTTTGTCCTTGTTATGAGAGCAGCTGCCCTCGTCTCTGTCCTTACCAGGGTGGTTCCCAGGTCCTACCATGTTGATGTTGAACGAGAAACCTGGCTGGCACCTCCCAGGGTAAGTGCACTCCACCATGTTAACGGCGGGGAAGGGGTGTGTGTCAACTTTCATGGCGTACTGGCTGAAAATTAGACGCCCTTGTTCTATCGCCATTTGAATCTGCTGACGCCACACCCTGCAGTCGTTGGTGGTATGGGTGAACGTGTTATGCCATTTGCAGTATGGCTTTCCGTTCAGCTCCTGCGCCGTGGGGATTTTGTGGCCTTCGGGTACCTTTAGCTGCTTCTCCTTAAGTAAGAGGTCGAAAATTTGCTCAGCCTTGGTCACGTCGAAGTCAAACCCTCTTGGAGGACCTTGTGGCTTAACCCATTTGCAGGACACGGGGCTTGCCCCCCGAGTCCATTCAGCCACTGCTACCTCTTGATCTCCCGCAGAGCCTTCATCTTCATCTGCCTCAACCAGGACCACCGCACGCTTGAATTTATCGTGGTACACCTCTGGGTGGCGCTGTTCATATAACGACAGCTTCTGCACCATATGCGCCAGTGAAGGGTAGTCCGCTTGGGAGGCCACATCCTTGATCGGTGATGTGAGACCCACCACCGCCAACTCGACTGCTTCTTTTTCAGTCACACGAGCCGAATAGCATCGGTTCCTAACGGTCCTGAAGCGCTGGATGCATTCTGACACTGTTTCTCCGCGCTTCGTCGTACTTGTGCTAGATCGGCAATGCCAGCCTCGGAAGCCTCCGAGTGATACCGCATGTGGAGCTCGTTCTTCCAACTGCTTCCAAGTCCGGATTGAGTCTGGTGGCAGCGATGTGTACCACCCGAAAGCCGATCCTGTGAGGGACTGTGCAAAGAACCTCACACGTAGCTCATCTGATGCTGAGATCGTGCCCAGCTGTGCCAAATATCGGCTCACATGCTCGATTGAGCTGGAGCCATCTGGTCCACTAAACTTGGAGAATTCAGGGAGCCGATATTTGGGTGGTAGTGGGATCAAATCGTACTCGTTGGGGTACGGCTTGGAATAGCCGATTGCCCTCCTTTTCGGCACCATGCCGAACTGGTGTCTCAAGATTGTACTGATCTGATCCGCGGTGCTGGCTGCAGGAGTCGAACTCTGAAGATTCGCTGGAGTGGCATACTTAGCCAGCCACGCTTGCTTCCCAAGCTCCGAGCCAACTGCAGGAGTTGAGCTCTAGAGGTTCGTCGGAGTGGCATACTTAGCTAGCCACGTCTGCTTCTCAAGATCAACTCCCGAAGTTCCTCCTGCTGTTCCAGAAGTCCCTGCTGTTGCAGTCTGGTTCGTGAGTGCCCAGTTACTGCAGTCTGGCATGTATGTGCACGTGTATCCGTGAGGGATCTCCTTAGGCGCCTCGTACAAGAACTGGTAATCACTAGGGTCACCACCGATCTTGTAGACGACGTATGCCGGTGAACTCGGCACTTCTGGTGCTGCCAACGCGAACGGCAGCGGTGGTCGGGACTGGAGTGGTGTCTCTCCTTGGTGAGTCCCTAGAGCTGGTCCTGACGGAGAAAGCTGATGCCTCATGATTTCCTGGATCACCCGGAGGGCGACACACTCCAAAGTGTTCACCAGGCTCTCAGAATGGCGGTGCAGCGAATGAGCTACCATGAAATTAATCTCCTGACGCAGAGACCTGGTGCGTTCTTCGACGGGGCAGACAGGTCCACTCCATCGAGCGCGCCTTCGGGTGAGAACCCCTTCCACCTGATGCCGTGTGAGCGGGTTCTCTGGAAAGAGCCGATGAGGTCGGCTTCGAGGATCGCTTTGACCTCGTCAGACTTCTTCTTGAGCTCCTCAGTCAGGTCTTCGTACGTGACTGGAGTACCTTCCACCAACTCAGATGTAGATGGCGATGCAGTTGATGTCCCACCGGGCGTGCCAGAATGTGTTCCGGTCAGAAACCCACCGGCGAGCAGCGACGGGCAACACAGTAGAGCCGGGAGGCTCCCAGGACTGCGGCTGGCCCTGGTCCCTCGAGCGACGGCCCGCAAAGACTCGGCACGCACGTCCGATGCTGGTGCAAGGGCGTGCCACCTGACCTATACCTGGTCAGGAAGGTGATGGATTTGCTTCGCTTAGTTTCCTGCATGACATACACGTAAACATTAAATACGAGCCTCGATCGGCTCTCAGGTTGTCCTGTGAATCGGCTCAAGGAGCCGATCCACCCATGATCCGTATGACGTATACGATCAATGGTGGTCCTTCTTGATCAATATAAAGCTAAAACGACCTACGACGATTTAGGGTTTTCACCACATAATCGGAACATCCTATGCGTGATTGAGCCTGGCAGCCACGCACGGTGATCATAAACCGACCCTAGACAAGGCCTAAAAACCAACATGAAGTTGACCCCCGGAACATCTCATCTAGGGCTAGCAAACAACACCCTACGTGCTACTGGATCCTTCAACCCGTTTGCAAGGCCTAACTATGCAGATATTAAACTAATCCTTGAAGAACAAGGAGCAATCATAACGGATCGGATCTACTAAATAATGATCAAGCGAGGTGCCGCCCTTACACCTAAGATAGGTGTAAGGGCGGCTAGACGTCTAAGGGTTGCATGGACGAAAGCATATGATACGATGAAACAATGCTAACCCTAACACATCTATGATAACTACGTTGCTCGCCATCAACAAGGCTTCAGCACGAGCAACGCATGAACAACGAATAAACGTGTATCTGCCTAGATCGCAAGATGCGATCTAGGCAGCATGATGCTTACCCGGAAGAAACCCTCGAAACAAGGGGTTGGCGATGCGCCTAGATTGGTTTGTGATGAACGTGATTGTTGTTTTCCTCAATAACCCTAGATACATATTTATAGCCCGTAGACTTTCTAACGTGGGAATAATCCCAACCGTGCACGAGCCAAATTTTATCTAACCGACACGTATCCTACTATATTTACAGATACACGGGCAAACTAGCCCAAACTTTGTATACAAGGCCGATTCATGTATTTCTTCCGTGTATATTCTTCAAGCCCATCTTGATCGCGGCCCACCTCTGATCCGGTCAAATTCTGGTGATAACACGTCCAGTGATTCTTGTGCCGTAATACCCGTGTTAACCATAAGATCCGGAGTGGGACGGAGTAGTCGAAAGTGTTTCCACCTCTCGTTCATCAACGGACGCGCTTTACCGTAGTACACTTGTAATCCAAGGGGGCAAGCGGTGAGGCTGGGGAGTCCTAAGTCCCCAAGGCATTGTCCATAGTACACTTGTCGCCCGAAGGAGCAAGCGGTGAGGCTGGGGAGTCCTAAGTACCCACGGTATTGCGGTCTATGAGGGGTTGCAACAACCGGCGAAGGTATCAGGCCGTCGTGCCTGGTATTAGTCGAGGTCGGATGGTATCCTTTGGATACGCTGACCGGCGAGGACCCAAGATCGGAATTGCAACAAAGGGTGGGTGTTCGAGGTAGCGGAGGAACATGATTGGCTAGACCTTATACCGGGCCTCACACCAAAGGAAGTGTGGACGGGAAGATCACCCGGTTGGCACCAAGGTTAAGATCTCTTATGGGTAAAGCAACACACCTCTGCAGAGTGTAATAAATAGTGACCTATCACTCCCTATTCCGGGATATGGAACTGCGAACGCTGCCGGAAAGGAACTCCATGAAGTTCTAGTAAACCGGTGAAGGCTGACGGACATAGCTCTTCTGAATAAAAGCAACCTTTTGAAGAAATGGTTATGAAAACTTGCATTGGTATTAGACTTTATGGTCTAATGCTATAGCTAGTGCATTAAACACATCTTTCCTATAATGAACTTGTTGAGTACGCTCGTACTCATCCCACTCTTAAATCCCCTGCTTAGATATGGAGTCCACGAAGGAGGATCTACAGAACAACTCGAAGACCGAGGAGTCAACAACTACTTCAAGGGACAGGAACCTGCCGAAAGAGTCATATACCACATCCACCATGGAGAAAACCTAGATTAAGCAGTAGAAGGGAACTAGCTCCCTAAACCTAGCTCCTATTTAGCTAGAATATATTCATAAACCTTATAGCTAGTCAAAACCTCTACAAGTAGAGTTAGTGATAAGATTAGACTACGAGTCGTTCTCCTGGAGTTTATTTGCAGTTTTACCTCATTGTAAAGTAGGAGGCTGTGCTGATCTTCACAGTAACGAGTCCGTATGTAATTCTATAGACATGCCTTGGACCCACATATGTTTCTGTTGTACCACTCTGAGCGATATAATACTAGTGGAACGGTGTTTCATTGGTGTTATATCAGACTTGCATACTACACCATGCAGTGGTATGCCGGGTCACCATAGATGTCCACTCATCCAGCACAAAGTTGAGAGTGGAGGCCATGGCCGTGCGCTTGTCCTCGAATACACGGGCGTTGCGCTCCAACCAGAGGGTGCGCATTACGAGCATGATGAGGGAGTTGACTTCCTTCTATCTCCCAGCACCGAAGCGGGAGGAAGCCTGAACCCACCAATCCCCAATGCCCAAGTTCCCCACTGGGATGATGTCGGGGAGACGAAGGCGATGCACCTGGCCATGCCAGATCCCCTGCGAGTAACCACAATGGAGGGTAATATGGTCAATCGTCTCGTCAGCAGTGTCGCAAAGTGGGTATAGGGTATGGGTTGGTAGGCCCTGTCGCAGTCTGCGGTCAGCGGTCCAGCAACACCGCCTCAGCGCAAGCCAAGCGTGGAATATGTGCTTGAGCGGGGCAAAGGACGACCAGATCAAAGGTGATGCCGTTTCGACGGCGGGAGGACGGGGGAATCCCGATCCGCGGTGTGTATATAGCGTAGGCGTTGTTGGGCTTCCCGCTGGTGGCGCCGTGGAGGTGGTGGCGCGGCCGGGCCGGGCTCGAAAGGGGGCGGTCTCCTCCTTTGGCGGTGGGGCTCTGCGGAGCGCCAGCGTCGACGGCCTCTCTTCCTCGCGTCCGTCGATCCCCGGATCAGGCGTTCGCGGTTCTCCCTTGTCGGATCTTCAAGATGGCGGATCCGGTCTTTTGCTCAATAACTGGAAGATGTTGGGGTGCTGGAGCGCGTCGACGGCGTCGATGGCTCGTGGTGCCGGCTCTGAGGAGCACGTGAAGTTCGACAACCCCGCTGTCTCGGGTGGGCTCCGAGTCCAAGGCGTAAAGCGGAGCTTGGGCAGCGGGCCATGCCGTCTTCTCATCGTGGTGACCGGCGATGACGACGGAGTTCAGGAGGGCCTTCTGTGTATTTTTTCTGTTTACCTGGACTTTCTGTAAGATCTCTTCAGTAATACAGTATCTTCTTCGCAAAAAAAGGCGCTGCCCGTTAGACATGTGTAGCGTTGAAAGAGCATCCTGTATGCAGCGCGTGAGGAGAACAAGCCGCCGCCACTCCACTTTCAGCGGAAGGAGTCGGCGGCACCGTCCTCGCCGCAAACACTAGTAGGAAAAGGCTTATCAGTGGTGCACCGTTTTGGAATTATGTAGTGGACGGAGGGTGCGACACAAAATCCACGCCATAAAAAAAGTGAATTCTTTGGCGCACGGACCATGCAGGCGCACCAGGTAGGCATGCGCCACAGAAAGTTTTCTGTGGTGGGTACGCCACAGAATTGGCGGCTAGATCAAGATATGGGGCTGCCGGAATTTTGCTAGATTTTTTTTTTGTAATTTGCCGTAGGTGGGTGGGTGGGTGGAGGAGGAGGAGGAGAAGGAGGAGGAGGCCGGCCGAAGGTGATGGCTGTGTGGGTGGGTGGTGGAGGAGGAGGAGGCCGACCGAAGGGGGTCGCCGGAGGTGGGGGAGGTGGTCACCGAAGGGGGTCGCCGGAGGTGGGGGAAGGGGGTCGCCGGAGGAGGAGGAGGAGGTCATCTGGTGTGGAGGAGGAGGACGAGGAGGTCGCCGGGTAGTGGAGGAGGCCGGAGGTGGAGGAGAGGAGGAAGGAGAAGAAGAGAAGTGGAGGTGGAGGAGAGGAGGGAGGAAGTGGAGGAGAAGGTGAAGTGGAGGAGAGGATGAGGAGGAGAAAAGAGAGAGGGAGAAGGGTGCCGCCGGAATTCAAATTCCAGCCTAACAATTCTGTGGCGCATGTGCATTTTGTACGCCACAATTTTTTTTATTTTTTCAGGAAAAAATCTTGACTTTGCCGTAACTTTTTACCCTTTTCGAATTTTACAATTCTGTAAATTTTAGAATGGCCGAAGGCGTTGAATTCGTCTGTAGAATGTTTTTTAGGTCATTTTGATACATTGTGCGTATTTTTCCGACTTCGTATGCAACCAGAAAAGTTATTTTACAATTTTCCCCACTTTGTTTGCAAAAAAAATCGAAATTCAAATTTGTTAATTTCCCCTACAAGTATACCACTTAATATAAGTACATTTCAAAGGAATTTGTTCAAGTTTTTATAATTTTCTGTGATTTTTTTAGTACTAAAAAGGCGATCCAGGGGATGGTGCGTAGACGGTTGAAAAAACTTCGGTGGCGTATGCAGCTCCATGCGCTACAGAAATACTTCTTTCTGTGGCTTATTTGGCCACGTGCGTCAAAGAAAAGCAACATTTTTATGGCGCATCCAGCTCCATGCGCCACAGAAATACTCAGAATTGGTCAACCCAATAATTGGACGTGGGTTCCAAATTTCATGGCGCATGGAGATTTGGTGCGCCAGGTTACTTGGTGCGCCACATAAAGGCATTCCACCTATAGCTAGTTTCCTACTAGTGAAACAAGAGCCGCAGGCGTGGATCACCTCCCATAGCCGCAAGTACTGAACTAGCTCTCCGGCAATGTCGAGTGCCCAATCATTGCGCGCGAGCCCATCCCAGCCGCTTTCTAACGGCCGGCTTGACGAATTTGATGAGCCCAACGCGATGGCGGACGCCGTGAGGCCCGCGATCCATGGGTCCTCCCAGAAAAGGATGTGACATAGGCATGCCTAAGGGGCATGTCGTATACATTACCCCTGGGTTACTCTTGGAGCACAAAGTCCATGGACTTGAAGACTCGAAGGCCCACGAAGTTATAGATGCTTGGATTAGGAAAGTAGGGTTGTCATAGGAAATTTTTATCAATATAGGAAAGGCCCAGCGCGGTCCAATAAACTTGTACTTGTATGACATGGAAAGTTTCGGCTTCACCTCCTATATAAAGGCAAAGCTGGGGGCAGAGAAAGATATCGAATCATTGTGTAACCTAGCCACCGTAATTTGTTTCGCTGGACGCTTTTGTTCGTCTGAATTTTCAAGATCTACTTGCTCCTCTACTGTCGACAAAACCCAAATCTATAATTTGTAGACATTGGCGAGTTAGCCCCTCGTCGGGATGGACTTGTTGTTGTCCACGACAATCCGGGCCGATGCATTGAGCAGGGCCCAGGAGTCTGATTCCACCTGCAGGTCTAACCCGCTCCACAGCTTAAAGGCCTCCGTCTTCTGGAACCAAATCCAACGAGAGCGCAAGGCGGTGTTCATGCGGCGCTGATCAAGAAGGCCAAGCCTGCCTAGGGACTTCAGTTGACAGACCAGGTGCCAAGCCACCGAGCAGCAGCCTCCAATCGCCTCCTCCTTGCCCAGCTAGAGGAAGCCCCTCCTCAGCTTCTCAACGGCTCGAAAAAACCAAGGATCCAGGTCTAGCACCAGGAGATGGTAAATGATCAAGGACGTCATGACCGCCTAGACGTACACAGTGCGTCCCTCAAGTGACAGGAGCCTTGCTTTCCAGAAGGGCAGCCTGGCCACGAGCTTGTCGAGAACAACCTGGAGGTCCTCTTTGCGCGGCTTCCAAAGCGACATCGGCAAACCTAGGTAGGTGCATGGCAACTCCGGAACGGGGCAAGGCAGCGTCGTGGACAACTCCGTGGCGTCCTCCGGCGAGCAGCAGATGAAGGTGGCTGAGCTCTTCTGGTAGTTGACAAGAAGCCTAGACGTGCCGCCGAAGCAGGGCAACACGCTCCAGACGGCCGCTAGCTCCTCACGCCAGGTCTGGTGAACACGACAACATCTCACCGTACAATGACCTAAGACCCACCGCAGCCAGGTGGGAGAGCAGCCCCGCCCCTCCCAGTTGTTTCTTATGGACCACTAGACCATACATGCGCGCGTTGCAGCGCCCGTCCAATCTGAGCAATATAACAATGAAATGATACTTGTCAAATCCGAAACGGTACAAATATCCAAAAAGATCAACTCGAATTGTGTGATATTCGGGCCAAATATTATAGATATTTGCAGGTTTACAACTTTTTGTGATGGCTGCTTTATTACAGATTTGCTAATCACTGTACCATGCACTTTTGAAAGTTCATAATAGGCTCTAAATGGAAAATTTGCAGGCCCGCCACCAGTTTCATAGGGTAACAATGGACAATAATTACAAAACGATAATACAGACAAATGAACAATAATGGATACCATTCCATAAAAAGACAACGTGGAGAACATTGATATATGAATTAAGTGTAAACTTGAGACTGGAGCAGAACCGTTCAATTTCTCTCAGATATTTCTAAAACATGGTCACTATGTGGAGAGTAACTTCAGACTGGAGTTCGCTTGTGTGATGGAATCTGAGGATAGTAGCCTGATAATTATGCGGACATGCGCTGAAGAAAAAACATGTAGATTTTTTTAAAGAATGGCACAAGCTTTGGCCTATCTATTGATTAAGAAGAAGTTTTACAACTCTTGGGATAATTTTAGGGAAAAGTGTGCATTAGAATTTTCATAACCATTGGGTTTTAATGGACCGGCCAGGAACAACCCAACAAATCTAAAATAAAAACACGAAAGGGACATGTGTGAATATTCTTACACAGAAATAATCAAGTTTTGCATGTATTTTCTGAAATGTAGATTGCTCTTGCTTTGTTATACAGCAAATAGTATCCACAAACTTGCAAGTGTGTTATTTATAGTATGTCCTAGAGCCACGAATTTTGAGAAAGCCTTGTGTGGTATTTGCTTAAGGGTATCTCAGTCACTTATGTTGAGATTTGATTCTTTTTTATGTTCTCAGAATCTGCAAAAAGTAAATTGACGATCTGTAAGTTTTTACAAGTCAAATTATTATGTTATTCTGCATATAACTCGTTAAAAGTTATTACTGTATCAACATAAAATCGAGGAATTATGATTACTTACAAACTTATAATTTGGCATGGTAACATAAACATTTTAGAATCTTTCTGTAAGACATAGATTAAGGTACCTAGGATGTAAGACCGAGTTCATAGAGGGCTGGAGGGCCAATAGCCAGGTTCTTCACTATCTTTTCGCAGAAAAAAGTTCTTCACTAACTGCAGCAAGTTGTTCAGATGAAACAAAATGCAAAGAGAAAACAGCATACCATTATCAATTCGTGACAACAAAAGGATTTTTTGAGATGGAACAAAATGATGATTGCCCAATGGATGAAAATATTAGTAAACATCTTTCAATCAAAAGGTTTAACAACACTAATACTATAGGACCAAGAATAGGCTGTCATAAGTATTAGTTTTAACCCAGTTCATAACTATCACCACAACACCAGCACTGACTTATCCTTGTGGTGAAAACATGCTTCTATGCACAAACACAAACATCTGAACAGATAATATTGAACACACAATATTACCAGTACATATGTTCGGATTTGAACTGTTATTCCCGTTGATGCAGAAAGCAAAGTGAAACCACAAGAGCGTAAATTAGATTCCTTGATACTTTGGATTGACATATAAAAATATGATGATGGGCATTACTCATTAGGTCCTCATCAGTCTAGTGTTGTTTGGGTGGCCAGTATGATATTTGCATGTTGACAGAGTAAAAGAGCAATTGTATTGCATGTTAGAGAAAAGAAACAACAACTAATCATCCCTGAAAATATGCAAAGATACCAAATTACACTGAACTGCACATGATCCAATTGTTCTGACATTGAGGAAAAGTAGTATGAACTGAGACTAAAAGTTTCATCATTTGAAGAACACGATTTAGCAGGCATCTTTTGTACCTAGGAAGAAAAAATCTATCAGTGTACACTCCAACTCTCCTTGGACCTGCTGGTCTCCACTGCCACGTCCAAAGAAATTTAAACCAGCGCACAGTCAGGCAAGCAATCTTGCAGAAAATGTAATATAACTATAGAAATCTGTTGTGTACCTGGCACAGTAAGGAAAGCTATTTACCTCATGTTCCAGCTGTATATCGACATGGTTGAACAGTAAATTAGATGTACCTGGTAGATATAAAAGATATGGGAGAATACATCACTGTACAAATTAAAGCCCCACTCAAACTAACATAGGCTATAGGAACCGAAGGTTTAAAGGCCACAAAAATACCTTGCCGAAAGAAGACAATGGCCAATAGATATAAGCAGGAAGTTGGCTACTAATTCCAGAAGAAAGAAAATATATGTTGGAACAACAATGATGATAATATACAATAAATTGTTCCATTGAGAAGTTATGTGACTCAGCCTAGAGACATATATATTTAAACAAATGGCAGTGCTACAGCAGGCTTACGCAAGTCTGAACCGAATTTTATTAAGGCAAACCAAGATACGGAACACAAAGAGATAAGAAGAGCATAGAATAAGAAGTTCACAATTTCTCAGAAAGGTAAAAGAACATAGAACTGAAAGATCGAGATGTCGCCTAGAGGGGGGGGTGAATAGGCAATTACAAACTCTTGCGGATTTGTCTTGTAAGAATGCGGAATTAAACTATCGTTTAGTTTACAAGCACAAACCCTAAATATGCTAAGCTCAACTAAGTGTAACAATAGCAACTAGAGCTAAGCAAGATAGGCACAAGATATATGTAGCACACGTGATAGCAAGATATATGTACTTCAAGAACGATGGCTATCACAAGGAAAGAGAGCTCGGGTATAGAAATAACCGAGGCACGCGGAGAACGAGGATGTATTCCCGTGTTCCCTTCCTTTGCAAGAAGGTACGTCACGTTTGGAGGAGTGGAGGTCCCACGAAGGATTCCCCGCGCCACGAAGGCTCACCCTATTCTCCGAACCACACCCATGAAGGATAATGTCCCTTTCCTTATGGTTAGCTTTTCCTCCGCTCCGGAGATGGCAAGCTCCACAACCACTTCACAAGCTCCACGAAGGAGAAGCCCGGGCCTCTTCACAATCTTCTTGAAGAGATCACCGGAGCACCAACCGCCAAGCCAACTAGGAAGTCTCCCTCCAAGAGTAACAAGCTCACGGTCTCTCACTCGAACTAATCGTGGTGGAGAGCTCAACACTATGCAATGATGAAAAGCAAAAACACTAGAGGTGTTCAAATCCTTCATTCTCAAATCCCACCCAAACAACAAATGCTAGGATGAGATTGGAGAGGAAGAACAATGGGGAAAGTCAACAAAAGACTCCAAGATCTAGATCCCAAGAGTTCCCCTCACTTAGAGGAGAAATGGATTGGTGGAAGTGTAGATCTAGATCTCCTCTCTTAGATCCCTCAAGAATGAGCAAGAATCATGGGGGGAGACAAGAGAGAGAGCAAGTTCTTCAAAGGCAACAATGGAGGTGAGAGAATCAAAGAACTGACCCAGCCCAAGGTGGAAGAAGGGCTATTTATAGCCCAAGAGCAAATATAACCGTTGGGGAAAGGTTGGGCTGAGTCAACCGTCGAGGAGGCCGGTCAACCGGGCCTGGGGCTGGGCCGTCCGGTCCATGGCCCGGTCAGACCGGGCCACAGACCGGACCAGCCGGTCCAAACCGGTCGGTAGGCCGGACCCCGACCGGGGTCACTTTGCGTCGTCCAGGAGGTCATCCGGTTGTCCCCCGGTTGGCGCCCGGTTGGCGACCGGTCGACCGGACGGCACGCCGAGCCAGCCGGTCTGTAGGCCGGCTGACCGGGCGGCAGACCGGAACCAACCGGCGCATGGGCCGGTCCGACCGGGTCCCAGACCGGGAGAGCAGGAAAACATGTTATACAAAAACTGTGATAACTTTTGTGTCCGGACCCCGATTGACACGAAACCATTTTTGTTGGAAAGATAACGACGAATAGAACCCCGATTGTTGGAAATATGGAGACTCCTCACAGAACATTTTAGATGATTTTAGAGAGGGAGTCTCCCACCGTCAAGAAACGGTGAAGACGTCCAAACTCGAAAACGCAATAGAAGATGCATGCGGATTCCGTTTTCGATGAACTTGGGCTTGTTGTAAAGCTAGCAACAAGCTCAAGAACCTCACACAGAGAAACACCAAGAAGCAATAGGGATATGCAAAGTATGCAAAGGATTGAGCTCCCTAGGACGATGCGATCAAGTTACCCAACCGAAAGCCCCTCTTGATAGTGCGGCTATCTATCCTATAATCCGGTCTCCCAACAACCACCTTGAGACCGGTAAAAGGAAAACCTAGCAAGTTCATACCTTTGCCTTGCGCATCCCGCTTGATCTTGATGATAGCTCTTCAAGCTCCACTCAAGCCGGAATGCCTCACTTGATCATCGTCGCTTCGTGAAGACTCACAAATGCTCCCCCATACACCATGATGGGAAAGCTCTATTGATGCACATCTTCACATGTACATTATCACCAAATGGACGGCAAGCTTCAAGCATGTGATCCACTTGAGATGCTCATCTTGAACTTGCCCGACTTAACCTTGTACCTTCTCATACTCTCATAAGATAGAGCATGGCTAATATTGAGTTCCACATAAGAACTCCATCTTCATTTCTTCTTCTTGATCATATCACATATATGTCTTCAAATCGATGATCTTGATGCCAACACACAAGATGTATCTTTATTTACATGGCATCCATACTTGAATCCAACACATGGAATACAAGTAGAACCTATGGAATATTCCTACATATAAACTCAATGAAAACATTAGTCCATAGGGGTTGTCATTAATTACCAAAACCACACATAGGGGCAATGTACCCTTACAAGAACTCCAATTTCTAATTAGGCAACTCTGAGAGCAATAGAGCAGTGATTAGACAGAAATATCAGATCATCAGCACAACAACAAGCAGTCAGGTGGATCTGTTCAAGCTCCTACATTATTTAAGCTCCTACGTTATTTATGTGTGTGCTGTTGGTTTGGTGCATCAAATGCAACTTTGTGCTCTTTCCAACTCTGTGATGTACATATTCAACGCATAAAGAGCAATGTCGTGGTACTCAATATTACAGCACAAATGCATAATCGGCAAATGCTTACTTTAAAATTTGTCACAAGAATAAGAATCAGCCAACCCAGATCTGAATCTCCCACATCTCACCTGCCATGCAATTGGGGCAGAGCAACACTTGTAGTCACAGCATGATTGTAGGCACTGTAAGAGGATTAGGAAGAAAAAAACTAAATAGAACCACCAGAACGAGATAAATATGTGTTGAGGAATCCTCCAAACCTCCATCCATGCCGCCGCTGGAAGTTGTGTCCTCGCAGGGGACTCCCTGCATTGCATCAACGAGATACATCAGGGATGCCAAAATCGCAACAATCTGAGCACAAGTGGCAACACTTTGGCTATTACTATCCTCCTTTCCTGGTTGCTTGGGAAGCTCCAGGCACAATCTGAGCCTGACAGTAAAGAAACGGGAAGGCAATACGATAAGACGGAAGAAAGAAGCGGACTACATATAAGGAACCGGGAAGGCGGTGGGCAACCATTAAACCGCTTTCAATCACAACCTGAAAGACAGGAAACTGAAGGGGGCGCACGTACTACGCCATTAATCACACAAATTAAGAGCATCGGCGCTACCATGGAGTCTGCCTGCCAGCCGCCGCCGCTCCGCCTGCCGAATGACCAAATCCTGGTCAGGGCCACCTACACAGCCAGGTTAACAAGGAGGAACTGCGCCAATCAGAGCAACGAGTCGTGGTCCGGCGAATAAGAGGAGGCTGAACGCCGTCGCTTCCACGGAACTCGTGTTCGGCGAACTGGGGAGAAAAAGAATAGAGACGAAGCACACGGGCCCAACCTGCGTCCAGCAAGAAGCAGCCATTTAATTTTGGGCTGTTTCGTGGCCCGTTATGGTTTAACGCCTAGATCGGTTCCAGGAGAAGCAGCCCTTTAATTTTTGGGCTGGTCGTGACATTTGTTGTTTGCGCATTGAAAAATCACGTAACGACTCAAACGCGAGATTAATGGATCTGCGGTGTCCAGCAACTTGATCGAACGGTTATAGACGTCAAAACGCTGTAAGAGCTCCTAGGTGGAGCAGTTTTGGGTGACTTCTTTTGGGCTCCTGCTTATGCATAAGCCAGCTTATAGGAAATGGTGGGGAGAAACCGTAGTGAGAAGAAACTCCTAGAAGCTAGGTCCTCCTATTCTTTTGGGCTTCTACCAATTTGGCTTCTTTGATGTGTTGAGCTGTAAAATGTCTACAATGTCCCTAAATTGTATATAGATCCTAAATAAATTATAATACCATACATGTGATAGTTTTTAGTGAAGAATGAACTATAAATAAATAAATAAATCAAAAATTATGAAAATTCTAATAATGATTAAAATATTGTGTCATAATATAATTCAGTACATTCCAAAATAGAAGAAATGTCTTAATATTTTTTTCATGAATACAATACAAGAACTCCTCGGACAACCAAACTTGCAGCAATGTCCTTTCCGTAGTTGAGTCAACAAAATTTTCAATAAATTATTCACTATATCATATATGTAATGTACAAGCACAGATTTGCAAAATTATCACTAAATTTGTGCCCAGAACTTCACCAAGTACACGATCAACAGGTTAGTTTCTGAATGAATGTGAGCAGCAAGGAAACAAAGTGACTCCAGAGCAGAAAAAAGTTCAGAGATGAACAACGATAGCGGCAGGGACGCGCACTCACGCAGGTTGCCGGCGGGCACCGGGAACACGACGGACGCGCACTCGCGCAGGTTGCCGGCCGGCTGCCCCTGTCGCACCGTTCGGAGGTAGACCTCGAGGCGGAGGCCGGGTAGCTTGGATCGTAGGCACATGTATACCGTCGGCCGCGGCCTCGCCGATTGGCGGCCGAGGCGGAGCGACGAGCTCGTCGCCGGTGATGGGCGGTGCCGCGGGCGGAGGGGCAGGCCGCGACCTCGAGGCAGGGGAGCGGCGGCGCCTATGGGGGAGCGGCGGAGAAGCGGCGGAGAAGCGTCGGAGGCCGCGGGGCAGCGGCGTACGGGCGGCGCCGGCGGCGAGGGAGCGGCGGCGGCAGGGAGGAACCCTAGAACTCCATGTCGAGCAAGATAGCGATGCGCGATACCGTTTCGGTACATCTCTTTTGGATGTCCATCCGGGTAACTCGTGGAGTGGCGGTATGTTGTAAATTGCACCGAAAAGTGGAGGCTATTCTATATACCTGTTCGGGTTTCGGTGGAGAAGCTCGGGAAGCGCACTGGACCAGATTCTCGGTATAGACAGGATTTGAGCTTCTCGGTGGGAATAAGCTGGGCTGAAGCTGGACACTTCTTTTGGGCTTCAGCGGTCCACAACCTCGAAGCTGGTATAGAAGCCCAAAAGAAGTGGCCCTTACTGTTAACTAATAAGTGTCTTGTGTAAATAATTTTTCCATACAGAGAGCGACAAGATGTTGCATGAACTAGCGCATTGTGGGACACATGAATTAGTGAAACGTGCTCAATTTTTGTTAGTGAAAAGAAGGAAGTTGTTGATGTAATGATTTTTTTTCATATTTGGCCGGTGGTACCTAATTTTTAAACAATAGAAAAAAATGTAACACTTATATTATATTTGTCTGTGCTTGACATTGTGTTGGCCTATGAAAATAACCTATTTGCATTTTATGAATATAAAACTTAATTGGAAGCCATCGTAATGGGACAATATATGTAATATAAATTTGACTAAACAAAGTTAATAAGTAATTTAAGCATAATGTTAGAACAATATATGTGTAATAGAGTAGATTGAGGCCCGATTTATTTCGTAAAGTAAGACTTCTACGAGTTTTCTAAGATGTGTATGATTAACACGTACTTATTTACCAGTTGCAAACACTACTGCAGAAAAGGTTATAGCCTCCAGATGATTAGCAAAATTATACCTGCGTACAAGCCTGTTACTGATACAAAATATTAGTGATAGGCGTGTAACAAAGGATGTCACTGTACTTTTTTTTGAAGGGCGGCCGGGATTGAAAATATTATACTGACAGGCCAATAAAAGAGCCTGTCACTAGCAAACCGTGTTAGGCCTCCTCATTTGTGGGCCGGTCCTTCCCACACGCATCTTACCAGTGCTCTCGTGCGTGTCCACCTGCTCGTCCGAGCCAGCCGGCGCTTTCCTTGCATTGATCGATCTACAAACTACACAAAAACAAAAAAGCTACGGGTACAGGTATCGATCACGTCCGAGCGAGCCGGCTCTTTCGTTGCATCGATCGGTCTACAGATTACATGAGAGATCGGACGTGGCCGGAGAGGAGTTCTGCTCAACGCCTCGCAACCAGAATCGAGTTGCTTTATTCGCCATAAAAGGCTGCTAGCTCGTCCCTGTTTGCAGTACGAAATAAACCAAGCTTGTTCTAGAACTCCAGCAATTTGGGCGACGCTGAGCCTAGCACACAATCGAAAGAGATGGATTTACGTGAAGGTATTTTTTTCTCGCTATTATTCATATACATCCTGGTTCCCTAGTTCCGCGAACGTAGACAAAATAATTCCCACTTCTTAATGGTTATCACATTAGAATTTACATTTTTCTGAAGAGTTAAATACATGGTTAGTAATTTAACTTGTCACGTCGGATCGAATTAGTCACCGTACATCGGAAATACGCTGTGGCGGTAACTGAATACGCACAAAATGTTTTCTACGGTCACTCCTGCATGTAGAGCCTGTGTACGAGCTGAGCTGGCAGTCGTGGGCCCACGTGGCAGAGTAGTTCGGTCCACGAACTTGTCGAATGGAGCAGGTCGGTCACTCCTCGTGGTGGCGGCATTTGTTGACAAAGGATTTAAGCAGTGGCTTATTTGCAAATGAGTAACTGTTTGCAAATTCCCCACGCTGCCCCCAATTCCCCACTCTAGCAAGAACCCTAGGTCGGTCTCCGCCGTCGCGCCTCCTCCACTCGTCGTCATCAACTGCAGTCGTCGGGATGCGTAGCGCGAGCTCTAGCAGCACCAGCGTTTTGCGCCGTCGTAGCCCATTCATTCCGACGATCCCCTGCCCTGACTGCGGGAGGCTGGTGAGCCGTAGCGTCTCCGGCACGGCGGAGCACCATGGGTGGGTGTACTACAAGTGCAAGAAGCACGGGGTAAGTGAAATGTGCAATTTCTGGTGTCTTTTTTGTTCGATTTGGTGTCTGTCTCGTTCGATTTGGTGTCTGTTTCTTTGACGGTGGCGTTTGATTTTGGTTGGCAGCATGGCTGCAACTTCTGGCATTGGGAGCTTGAGTATGTGGGGTACATTGTGGACAATGATGTGCTGGTAGGAGACTCTGCAGTGGATGCCATTGGCTGGGCTGAAGATAGGAGGGAAGCTCTGGAGCTGATCAAGGCAGAGAATGAAGCAATGGGGGAAGGACCTGCAGCAAGGGTTCAGAGACAGCATGATCAGAAGATGCATCAGGTCGTCAAGAATATGCAGGCATTGGTTGATGCAGTGAAGAAGGTGCAGCTGTTGTTGATGATCATTGCCTGCATCTTGTCTGTGATGCTTGCAATTACTGTGATGAAGAAGAACTAAATGGTTGCAATAGCCAGGCATTGTCTATGCTCCAATGTACCAATCTGTAGTTCGGCTAGGTACTTAGTGACTATGTGTGTTTCTGTGAATCTGGTAGTAAGTAAATGCTTGCAATATCTGTGAGCTATCCATTGTAGCAATGATGTGTGTTTTCTGTGTCTAGACTGAAGTTTATGATGATCATGTGACTATGTGTGACTGTGGGCTATCCAATGTATGCAATGTAGCAATGATGATCATAGGCAGGCATTGTCTGTGTTCATGTTTATGATCATGTGACTGAATGAAAAATGCAAAAATAAGAGTGCATTGGCACAGGGTAAACAGTATTGGCACACTGCAGAAATGCAGGAATAATTACTTAACCAAAAGGATGGTACTAGGAATGATATCCAGCCTAAACATAACCAAAAGTAGGCACATTCTCACAGGTAGCAAAGGAAGAGTGCATAGTTTCAACCACAGTACATAGTGCACATTGCCACAGGTAGCAAATGATCTCAAATATTACAGCAAATTGAGCTACTTCCTCCTAGGAGGCCTAAACTCATCAAACATGTTCACTTTTTGCACTGGTTGGGTGACAAAAGCATCTGCATGTTCATCCACTTCATCATTGCTGGATTGAGCAGACCTTAGTGTAGCCATTAGTTCAGCCCTGTCTTGTGCTTCTTGCTGCTTTTCTTGTCTCTTTGCAGCCCTCTCTTTTGCTCTCTCTGCTTGCTTCTTCTCCAGTGCTTCCTGCCTCCTCTTGGCTGCTTGTTCCTTCCTAACCTCCTCAATGAACTTCCTGGTCTCAGCCTTTGCCTTTCTCTGGTTTTCTGCATCAATTCTCCTCTGCTCCTTCTTGGCTGCTTGTTCAGTTGCCCTAGCTGCTGCTTGCTCTGCCTTTCTCTTCTCTTGCTCAATTCTCTTGGCTGCAGCATCTTCTGCTTTCTTCACCTGAGCTGCCAGCCTAGCTTCTAGAATTGCCTGCTTCTTCTCCTCCAGAGCTTTCATCTTCTCCTGCTGCAAAGCTAGCAATTTCTGAGCAAGCTGTCCTTGTCTCATAGTGTTAGGTGCAGCAGGGTGGGGTAGCTCCTCTCTGGCTGAAGCAATGAAAGTGGATTCTGGAGTGGGAGCTGTCTCCATGTTCCTCACTATTGTCCTCTGGAATTTCAATGCAACTTACAGTAAAAGCCGCCCTTCCGCTTGCCGCCGAACCCCTCGTCGTCGCCGTCGTCCGGCATCGTCGCGGGGGAGCCCCACCCGTTGCCATTACCGCCGTGGTGGCCGACGAGGTGCGCGTCCCCGCCGATCACCGCGGCGGCCGCCTCGGCCGCCTTGCGCCACTGCTCCGTCTGCACGCGCAGGCGGCGCATCTCGGCCTCCAGCGCCTCGCGCGCGGCGTCGGCCGCCCTGAGCTGCTCGCCCATGCGCGCCTCCCGCGCCGCGCTCTCCCTCAGCTCCTGCTCGACCAGGAACGCCTTCGCCGCGGCGTCCTCCTCGGCCGTCCTGGCCGCCTCCGCGGCCGCGGCGGCGAGCTTCTTGAGCTCGGCGTTGTCGGCCGCGAGGACGGCCACCTCCATCTCCCTGGCGGCTAGCTGGGCCTTGAGCTCCGCGACCTTCTCTGGGATCTCCTTGGCGTCGGCTGCAGGGGCGGCTGCGGAGGCGTTGTTGGTCTTGCCAGCCTCCTCGATCATGGTCTTGGTCTCCTCCACCTCCACGTCCTCCTCGGCCGGCGCCAGCACCGCCGCCGGCTTGTCCCCGCAGCTCACCTCCTCGCCGTCCTCGGCGACGGGCGCGGCCTGGTTCTCCTTGTCGCCCGACTCCGTCCGGACGACCTCGAACACGTCGGTCGCCGGGGAGTTAATGCTGCTCTCCTCCTCCTGTTCCTCCTCTGCCGCCGGCGCAGGCGGTTCGGGAGCCTTTACATCATCAGCTTTCTGCTCTTCTTCGAGCGCTACGGGAGCGGGAGTGGGAGAGGGAGAGGGAGGAGATGCGGACGGCTTGGGGCTCCCCTTGGTGCCGACATGCTTCTTGGCCTCCTCGAGCGCGACCTGGGCGTCCTTCTTGGCGGCCTCCGCGGAGACGAGCTGCTCCCGCAGCTTCTTGAGCTCGTCCTGCACCTTGCCCAGCTTGGTCTCCAGCTCCGCCACCCGCGTCCCCGCCCGCTTCTTCTGCGAATCGCACCGCCACCACCGAGTCAGTGAGCCGCGGCTCCCTGGCCGTAGCAGAAAAAATGCATAAAACAGTGGACAGCATACCTCGGGCAGCGGGCTGCGCGGCGAGTGCCTGTCGGCGGCGAGCTTGGGGCTGGTCCGGTCGAGGACGGAGCGGTGGTGCGCGCCGTTGGAGTCCGACGACGCCGTGGTCTTGAGGTGCAGCGGCGCGCGGGGCGACGCCCGCTGCGGTGGCAGCTCGGAGCCCCTGGGATGGATGAAATGTCAGCATGAGAAACGCAACGAATCGGGCCGCGAGAGGGAATGGGACTTGGCTGCTGGTTGCGGCACGCACCTGGATCTCGGCATTGCCGGTGCTCGTCCGCCCTGCGGAAAGCTCGGCGTTTGCAGCGCGTTCAGAGGAGCACGAAGGAGAGGGACGGGAGGTGGTGGAAAGGCGGGCAGGAGCTCGCGGCGGGCACAGCGGCGCAGGAAAAAGAGTCACACTCCACTGATCCACTCTCTCGTTCTCTGCGGAAAACGGGATTAATAAATGGAGCTGCGGGCTTCCGGCTGCGGCTACGAGAGAGAGGCTGCACCGCGTTCCGTAAAGACGACCGCACCGTTGTTGTTTCAAATTTCAAATCACCGCGGCGGATCACTGGAGCGACGCACGCAGCCAACCCGAGCGCCCGTGCCACGCAGACTTGAGCCTAGTTGACAGGTTGTAGTTGGTGGCGCACCGGCTCCTCGGGCCAACGTTAATGCTGGCGGCGCGTGGCGGTTGAGGCCTGAGACGTGCGCGCGCGCGCGTTTGGATTGGAACGTTACTTCTGCCTCCAGCAAAAAGCAAAACGGAATGAGATTTTTTCTCGGGAAAAAAAAGTCTATTTTAAACCCTAAACTCTGCAGGGTTTGGTAAAATGAACTTTCAACTTCAAACCCATTTTATTTCTACCTTGAACTATTGAATCTCGCTCTAAATTGAACCCTAGAGTTTCGGTTCCGTCAACGCTGACCGCGGTGGAGCTTTAGCGAGTAGGAGGCACACATTGGTCCTCGTCTGTGAGAAGGACCATACCGGCGGGATGGGGACTCGGAGGCGCCGCCTTTCACCCCCATCGTGGGGTGGGGACACGCGGAGAAGGTGGGCGTCAGCGAAAGGGAGGACGAAGCTTGAGCTTCGAGGCCCAAGGGAACCGAAAATAATTTCACCAAGATTTCAAGAGAAAGGAGGTTCTCGGTGAGCAAAAGGTAACATGCCGAAAATCTCGTCCGGATTTGAAAAATATCCAAGGTATTACATTTCAACAGAAAATGAATCATGTTTTTGGCACATAACTATGGCGTAATGTGGTGGAAGGGGGCCTGGTAAAAAGATTGTATTTGTCGTCATGGTGAACAGACAGATGCCATGGGATGGCTTAAGTTGGGGCCGGATGTGCGCTAGAGGATTCGGGGGAGGGTTTTGGTTACACAAGGGTGGATTTCGGGTGGAATACCGGTATCTTTATTGATGAACTTGGCCTTGGCCAGAGGTTGAAGAAGCACAGTACAAGCTCTATCTTTCTACCGCTAACTTGTGATCCCTCTATTGAGTGCTCCCGCGCAGGGGTGTGCTCCCTCTCCTTATATAGGGGAGAAGGTGGCTTACAGGGGAAGAAACCCTAATGGCATCTTTGACTAAACAAACTACTTTACAAAGCCTCTTTGGCACCAAGTGACACCGGTATGTCTTTAATCAGGGAAGATGACATCCTCCGGTAGCTTTTACGTCATCTTGTGCTTTGGCTTCAGAGCTTCGATTGAAGCTGATGTGCTTCGCTCATCCTTGTTCTTTAGTCCTTGAGGGAATCTAGCGGAGAGGCCGGAGACTTAGCCAAAAAATCCGAGTACCCCGTTATCCCATTTACCCCATGTCCCCATTACCCCGAGGCCCGATCCCTCCCAATCCCCAACTGCCGCCCTTCTCCCGGTGGCAACTCCGCGCCGGTCGCTCCATACGGTACACCGCGCCGGCAGCCCTGCGCCCCGTTCGAAACGCAGCGCCGCCAACCCCTCCAACGCTGCCGCGCCGCCAGCCCACTACAACGTCGCCACTCGACGCCCTAAGCCACGCGCGGCCCTGCATCCCCAACGCCGCCGCCCTAGGACGCCGCCCTGACCCCCCAAGGCCGCGCCGCCCTGACTCCCCAACGCCGCGCCGCCCGTTCACCCGACGTGCGGACGCCTCTGCCTGAAGCGAGGATGTACCACTGCTCCTACAAGCCGGATTACCTCTGACGGTATCTGACGCCGTTGCGACACTTTCTCTGTTCTGTAGCTGGTTGTTGAATTTTCTCTGTTATGTAGCTGGTGCTAATAACAAGAATATTGATATTTAGGATGAATGTCAATATTTCTGTTTGGATGATTAGATATTCGGAACACATATTTGATATTGAGGTTGAATGCTAAATATTGTTTGGATGGTCAAAGTGAGGAATTGCAATTGTTTCAGACTTCGATTATTGTACTGCTGTATACTGTAAAAACTGAAGCAGATCTACAATTCTAACAAATGTTTCTTGGAATCAGTGTAAAACTTCTTTTCTTATGAAGCTTATAAAGCTAGAGACATAGACAACTACAAATAACTATTCTCCACATCAGCTAGCTAGTACTTAGTTGGGTCTGGGCTAGTACGTACTGAACATGTTCACAGAATTCAGAAACAACCCAAGGCAACGCAAAAGCTGAGCATGACCATTTGGGTTTTGTTTTATTCCTTCTTTGGCTAAGACAGACATTTATATGTATATACTGATTCCTGAAAAATCATTACCCTTGGAAGAAAATTATAGGCAGAGTACATTCTGGTATCATGCTTGGAAATATATTATCAAAGCAATTATATGACTTCCCTCAGATTTCTAAGTTGTCGAAAATATAATAGCTAATACTAGCATCTTTATGTAGGAATGGAAGAATCTTCGCACAGCTACAACTCATCTGTTGATGTTTCTGATTCACCTTTCTGATTCACCTCCTGCTTTTGAAACTGAAGAATGCACCGCAGAAGAAACTAAGTCAATGAACAGCCATGAAGGAGAAAAGGGCCTGCAAGCCTAAGAAACCGAACAAGTTGACCAATGATACCTTCTAAATCACTAGAATTAATGACAGAGGAGTTCATGTCAATCCTTACTAGAAAGCCAGGGGGTTTCAGTAATTGAGCTTATTCTGAGGGAATGCATCTTTCCTGCATTGCAAAAGAACAAGGACAAGAAGTATACTAGTGCCCTACAATCCAAGGCAAGTCCTACTATTGTATTCCATTACTGCATTTTCTATTTTTTCACACTGGTCATCAGAATCTTGTTGTTTGACATTCAATCCAAAGACACATGAGGGGCTCCTGGTTCCTAGTTGCAAGGACATGAATTTAATTACCTTAATTGTACCGAACAAATTAATAGGTTGCATTAGGCCACCTGGACCTCAGCCCACTCACATAAAACAATCGGCAACATATGCCATAGCATCAACTACTGCCAACAAACTGGCCCAGAATGCAGTTATAGCTTTATTAGATACCAACATCCATCTCGGTAAATTTAAATTGGTTAAAACAAAACCATTTCATTCCCAGTTGTAATCTATACCTACTTTCGTCCAACTTTTTGTCCAACTTTAGATCGGAGGGGCGTCATACGGTGGACTGCCGAGCTGGGAGAAAGCTAGGGTGCGACAAGGTGGAGCAGGAGCTGCTCATACAAAATTGCTCGAAAGGAGGCCGAGAAATAACTGCCAAAGAGAAGAAAAAAGAGATGAATGGCTACATATTTTGAGAGAGTAAGTCAACACCCAACAACAAACAGAAGATTTAGAAAAAAACTCCGCATAGAAAATTCAATTGTCTGTTTCTTTTGCCTATCAATTTAATTACTGAAATAACAATTGAGGTGAACATACAACCGTAAAATGTAGGTACAACTGTAGTTGCTTATGTGAATATTTTGACTGAAGAAAACAATTTTGGTAGTTACAAAAAAATCATAAAATAGGAGAATGAAACACGAGGTTCATATCAAGGCCTCTGGTGGAGCTTCAAAATAAAAATATAGTGAATTTATATCTTTTAAAGAGTTGATTTAATCCGACAATTTAGGAGATGTGCTTTAGGATTTTTTTTCGAGATGAAGAAAAATTTAGCTATTGCATAGTGTTTTATTTTCACTAAAACAAGGCTATGAGTAAATTATTTTTTACTTTGTTCCGTGGAAACGCACGGGTATTGTCCTAGTGCTCACCTAAAAGACAATGTGAATACTTATGATATACAATAGCATGATACTAATTATGTAGCATCTCAGTAAAAAATAACAAGATGGCAATGCACAAGTATTGAGAAAATGCTACTCTCACATTTCCAGGTCGACTATTTAGGAACTGAACTGCAAGTTATTACCTTGGGTGTACTGAACATAATTGACAGAGCATTGCTCAAACATTTAAACTAGTCTAATTTTCTCAAACAAAGGCTCTTTCTTCTTTGGCATAATCCTCATGTTTGTGCAGGGGTTACTGG
Source organism: Lolium rigidum (assembly GCF_022539505.1). Lineage (NCBI taxonomy): Eukaryota > Viridiplantae > Streptophyta > Magnoliopsida > Poales > Poaceae > Lolium > Lolium rigidum. The sequence goes on from NC_061513.1 coordinate 309,264,019, forward strand.
GTTCTGATTATTCTCATGGTGAGCGAATGCAAGGTTTTTTACTTGGATTCACTTAAAAACAATGCGCCAAAAAGGGATTACGAAGTGTCGTCAAAGATTCTGGACGATGCTCTCTTTGAACATAGTTGGAAAGGTGGAATTGTAAAAAGAAATATAGAGGTCCTGCACGCTTTAAGCATTACACAGAGGTTAGTTGCACACGGCAGCGGGATTGTGTTCGGCCTGTGTGCATGCCAGATGCATGTGTCTTGCATACTTCGCCCAAATATTTCACATTTGTGGTTGTTGCCATTTTTTCTTGTGATGCTAGTCTGCTTATATACTTCTATGAGCATGAAACTATTTCTAGTGTTCTGTAGCTGTTTGAAATTATGCAGTAACCAAATTTTGCCCGATGTAATGTTAGTCTATTTTACTATTTCATCTGAACTGGCTACACAATACTAGAATGTTAGCTTTCCTTCAACAATAATTTCCCTGTCATGATCCTCTTAGTAATCGTTTTTGCTAGTGATGAGGCACTACAAATTTCATACGGTTGCATTGTTTCTGAAGTGCAGCCTCTTAGTGAAGTGAAGAAATACACTATACACCAAATGTTTTTTCTTCATATGTTTCTCATTTTCTGCAGATTTTACACTAATTTAAATTTTGGATGGGGATAAAAGTTCATTGATTCTATCCACTATGATTATTCTAGACTTCTATTTTTTATTATATATATATGATGCTTATGTCCTGTTTTGCCATTACAGGACTGGTGCCCTTATCCGTCTCCCCATCATTCAAAATGTGCCGCTTCGTCCTTTCTTCACCAACTGACCTCCTGTACCAACTTGTGAAGCAGTGTGAGGCCATGCTAGACCACCATCTCCTACCATGGAACAAACCACCTGTATCAAATGAAGCCACAGTTCTTCCTTGGATAGCAGTGGATGCATTCCAGAGCTTGATGAAATTGAGTTCATGGAGAGCATCTACATGAAGAGCTTGATTAGATAGATTGCAACTTCTATGCAAATGTTATGTCATATTGGGTGATGTGAATGTATGATTGGTACACATCTTATTGTGCAATATGAAATATTCATGGAAAATATATTTTATTTTTTATAACGTCTTATTGTGCTATCTGGAATATTTGTGAAAAGACATTTATTTTTTATTATGGAAATTCGAACTAGTGATTGGCATAATAATGAGCCTGTCATTATAGTCAGCATAAAGCCGCAGCCTTCTATTCAAACTAGTTACAGGCATCTCTTTTTGCCTGTCATTAGATTGCACACACTAGTGACAGGCACATGCCAGTCAATAGTAACCTGATACCAGTGACTAGTCATTAGTGACAGGCGTTTTGCCTGTCACTAACAAGTCCTTTGTGCCTGTCACTAGAGGCTTATTCTGCAGTAGTGAAATTTTAATGTATATGTAAGTCTTCAATTCATTACAGTAGTATAATTACCTTTAGGCTCTATCCTCATCTATCATGTTGAGTTGGTCCATTTAATAACTCCAGAATCATTCCAGACACGTCTTTCTCATTCATTTAAGATTACATTTCAGATTTTATTCATTCTTATTTTCAATCTTTCACTTTCGTTCTCCTTGATTTTTTTCTTTATTTTACATGGTTTATGTTTCTTCATTTATATGTGTTTGTATTTTTTCACATTTGGGTATTTCATCGAGAAAAGATTTATTAATTTAATTATATTAAATGTTCGAATAACTCTTTTTCCTAGCCATCCTACATAACTGCTCATAGCAATTCTTTTTTCGAAGAAAAACTGAAGGGAGTTGAGATATTTCTTCATGGAATACAAAACACTGGGATGCACAAATAGTTTCCTTATACGATGGACATGGTTTTATGGGTGTTGGAGTATACTTAAATGAAAATATTTTTACGTAACTAGTATCTTTTCCAGTACGATACCTAGAAGGAGCATGAACATTTTAGGTGATCTACGTGGAACCTATTCCAGGGGATATTTTTCTGCAACGAACATTTAGTTTGGTTTAAAAAATACTGAATTTGCCTAATCATAAATTTATATATTTTCATAGATGGTGAAAATTATTGTTTTAAAACTTGTTTGCAATGCCTCTTTCTTACATTTCTAAATATGTTTTCCATTAGAAATACACAAAATATGGAGAATGTTTTCGTGATGTAAAAGACCGAAACAGGCCTCCTCTCCCCGGTCCAGACTCTGTGCAGGCCACAAAAGTAGGAGTCCCGAAAGGAACCCGGGCTTTGGTATACGAAGCCGATAGCCCACCATCATCTACCAGCACGATCTGTACCCTTCTCTTCCCCCTTTATGGGCGTGCCACCTAGGCTCTTTTGGGCCTCTAGGCTCCCAGGTGAGGTTTAAGCGCTGTAGATGCTTCTCGTGATGAATTGATGTCCCCGAAATTTTTGTTCAATTTGATTCCGTATAGGTTTCTGAAAGTGAAAAATACACAAAATAAGGGTTTCCTGTTCTGCAGAGTTTTAACCCAAATAAAGAAGATCAATGGTAAATCCCCATGAAACATTATAAAACATGGAAATATCATCATATGTGTTGCAAATATGTGAGAATATATAGAGTACAAAGTTCATGTATATATTTTACATGCATCAATGGCCCAAATATTTGCGGGTTAAACTTTTTTTCTTTCTTTTTACCTCTCTTCTCTGTTCCATCTTCTTCCGCCCAGCTCCGCCCATCCACGCTCACTGCCCACACCGACCGTGCATGAATGTTGTTGTCTCACACACGCCGAAATCGCTTGCGAAGAAGCTCCCGTGCAGCCAGCGTCGCTCGCGTCGGATTCCTCCTGTCTGAATTGGACAGCGGGAATGTGGGACTTTGACCTTGATTTGGCGAAGAGAAAGCTCGCGCCTCCGGAAACAATGGGCGGGGTGCGCGGCGGAGCTCCCCCACAGTCGGAGCCGCTCGCGTCGGCCTCCTACGGTTTGAATCGGACGGCGGAAGTGTGGGGCAGTGGCCTCAATTTGGAAGGCTCGCGCCGGCCGAAAAACTAGGGGCGGGGCGGGGGAGAATCTTGAGGAAGGGGACGCAGCACCTCTCGGACAGAACGACGACGGGAAGGAGGCGGTGCGGTGGCCAGCAAGAAGGACGCGCTCATGGAACTTCCGTGTATGGGAGGTTTGGCCTGTGCGTGAGTTGGTTTTGGAAATATAGCAAGTGCCTCAAGACTTTGTATATATACAAAGTGAAGGTGCAGGAGAGCAAGCTTGCTATAATTTTAGGCGGAGGATCACTTATATACAAATGTTGTTGGAGCAACGTTTTTAAAACAAATTGCTATATTTTCAGTGTTTATCAATCCTAGCTAATTATACAAAGTCTGCTGGAGATGCTCTAACTAATTTTTACACAATATATAAAACAACACTTATTTTATATTTGGCTTTGTTTAACATTGTGTTTGGCAAATGAAATAACCTATTTGTATTTTTATGAATATGAAACTTAATTGGAAGCCGACTCGTAATGGGTCAATATATGTAACATATACTTGACTAAACAAATCTCAGAATCAATATAAGAAAATGTTGGAAATATATCTATGTAACTGAATATTGAGATCCGGGTTTTTTCGTAGCGTAAGGCTTATAAGGGTTTTCTAAGATGCCGATGATTAGCGCTTATGTGTTTGCCAACTGAAAATCTTAATTTATATCCTAACTCTTCGACTCATTACACTAGTAAAATTATCTTCACGGTTCATCCTCATCTACCATATGTTGAGTTGGTCCATTTAATAACTCCAGAATCATTCCAAACACGTCTTTCTCATTCATTTAAGCTTACATTTCAGAATTTATTCATTTTTATTTTTAATCTTTCACTTTCGTTCTCCTTAATTTTTTTTCTTTCTTTTACATGTTTTATGTTCCTTCATTTATATGTGTTTATAGTTTATTGTTTTCCACATTTGGTTATTTAATCAAGAAAAGATTTATTAATTTACTTTTGTAAAATGCTCGAATAACTCTTTCTAGCCATCCTACATAACTGTTCATAGCAATTCTTGTTTCGAGGAAAAACTAAAGAGAGTTGAGATATTTCTCCGTGGAATACAAAACACTGAGATGCACGAATAGTTTCCTTATACGCATGGACATGATGATTTGATTTTATGGGGGTTGGAGTATACTTAAATGAAAATCTATTTTTCATACATAATATCTTTCCTAGCACGATACCTAGAAGGAGCATGAACATTTTAGGTGACACACATGTTTTACGTGCAACATATTTCGGGGGATATTTTTGTGTAACGAGCGTTTAGGTTGGTTTTAAAAAAATTGGAAATATATCTATGTAATGGGTCAATATATGTAACATATACTTGAATAAACAAATCTGAGAATCAATATAAGAAAAAGTTGGAAATATATCTATGTAATTGAATATTGAGTTCCGGGTTTTTTCGTAGCGTAAGGCTTATAAGGGTTTTGTAAGATGTCGATGATTAGCGATTATGTGTTTGCCAACTAAAAATCTTAATTTATATCCTAACTCTTCGACTCATTACACTAGTAAAATTATCTTCACAGTTCATCCTCATCTACCATGGCGAAAACTCGGAAGTCAGCCCGAGCTTGGGTGCTCCGTTTATCCTACTTCCATCGAGCCATTCGTTTCCTTGACCTACGTCATATATCATGGTGTATAATTCTGTGCACACGGCGAGACGAATACAGAGCCTGAGCATGCCAACCACCTCACCGCTATGCATCCTAGCAAATCAGGCTGAAAAGGTGACAGGCAACGCGTTTGCATTGTACCAAGTTCCTGGACTGCACCCTGTGCTCTTCTTCTGTTGAAACATGTGACGCCTGTGTTCATACGATGTGTGTATATATAGGCACCCAATGTCCGAATTTTTGGCACATGTATCCTATGCACCCTATAAATTCTAAAATTCAGGGTAATTTTAAATACTGAAACAAAATTTTGAATCCTCCTGAAAACAAAAGATGATCAAATATTGTACTCGTATAAAAATATTTATGCTCTAAATAATTTCATGGTATTCTGGATAAAAAAGTAAATTTATGAAAAATATAGCGTGGATTGTGCCTAGACTGTTGTCATTTCGAGCCAAAACATTTTTTTATCCAAGTATAATATTTAATCATCTTGCTGGCTCCAATTAGAGCATCTCCATCGACGACCCCCAAATAGGCGCCGACAGCTGCACTGGCACTCGCGTATGGGGGACGCCGGCACGGCTTCCTCCATTTGGGGAAGGCTTCCCCACACCGACGGCCACAATAGGATTTTTTGAATAAAAAACACACAAACATCGATAGAAATTCGAATTTAAGGTTTTTGAATACAAGTATAGGCTAACATCCGGCCACCAAGTCACCGTCATTCATCATAATCCGGCACCCAAAAAATAGTTTGTGCTTCAAGGCCAAATGATCACAAGAAGGGCGTCAACGAAGGCTGCACCTCGACAACATCCTCCCCATCAGCGATCACCTGCGGCACCTCGTTAGTGGACGCCAGTGGAGACATGCATGGGAGCCGGCGTAGCCATGCTCGTCGATGTCGATGTCGATGTCGGCATGTACACCAGCGCAGGCAGGTGTATCGATGGTGTCGATGCTACCATGGACGCCGCTGCAGCTTGCGTCACCATCACCTCCTTGCCGATGTGCTCGCGGTACATCTCGAGGCACACCCTCGCCAATAGATCCATGCTCGCCATGTCCACCATCAAGATCTTCGATTCTTGAGTCATCTTGGCCAATGATAGTTGTGTTGCTTCATTCATGGCTTTCATGACGCCGGCTTGAGCTTCCATCTTGGTCGCTCCACCTTCTCCCTCTCGAGCCCAATCTTCACATCTTGCTTCCCTAACATTGCCTTCCACATGGCGGCGCCCCTATCCGCCGCCGCCTTATTCTCAATGGAGAAGGAGGACACCATCTTCTCGATGGAGGCGTCGATGGCGGCTAATGCCGATGCCGCATTCCTCTCGGCCATGGCTTTCTTGTTGCTAGGGGCGGCTACGACTGGTCCATCTTCTCCAACGTGGTTTGATACGCGTACAGCACGCGTCCGTTGGGAACCCCAAGAGGAAGGTGTGATGCATACAGCGGCAAGTTTTCCCTCAGTAAGAAACCAAGGTTTATCGAACCAGTAGGAGCCAAGAAGCACGTTGAAGGTTGATGGCGGCGGGATGTAGTGCGGCGCAACACCAGGGATTCCGGCGCCAACGTGGAACCTGCACAACACAACCAAAGTACTTTGCCCCAACGAAACGGTGAGGTTGTCAATCTCACCGGCTTGCTCGTAACAAAGGATTAGATGTATAGTGTGGATGATGATTGTTTGCGAGAAAACGAGTAGAACAAGTATTGCAGTAGATTGTATTCAATGTAAAAGAATGGACCGGGGTCCACGGTTCACTAGAGGTGTCTCTCCCATAAGATAAATAGCATGTTGGGTGAACAAATTACAGTCGGGCAATTGACAAATAGAGAGGGCATGACCATGCACATACATGATATGATGAGTATAGTGAGATTTAATTGGGCATTACGACAAAGTACATAGACCGCTATCCGAAGCATGCATCTATGCCTAAAAAGTCCACCTTCGGGTTATCATCCGAACCCCTTCCGATATTAAGTTGCAAACAACGGACAATTGCATTAAGTATGGTGCGTAATGTAATCAATAACTACATCCTCGGACATAGCATCAATGTTTTATCCCTAGTGGCAACAGCACATCCACAACCTTAGAACTTTCTGTATCTGTCCCAGATTTAATGGAGGCATGAACCCACTATCGAGCATAAATACTCCCTCTTGGAGTTAAGAGTAAAAACTTGGCCAGAGCCTCTACTAATAACGGAGAGCATGCAAGATCATAAACAACACATAGGTAATAGATTAATAATCAACATAACATAGTATTCTCTATCCATCGGATCCCGACAAACATAACATATAGTATTACAGATAGATGATCTTGATCATGTTAGGCAGCTCACAAGATCCGACAATGAAGCACATGAGGAGAAGACGACCATCTAGCTACTGCTATGGACCCATAGTCCAGGGGTGAACTACTCACTCATCACTCCGGGAGGCGACCATGGCGGTGAAGAGTCCTCCGGGAGATGATTCCCCTCTCCGGCGAGGGTGCCGGAGGCGATCCCTGAATCCCCCGAGATGGGATTGGCGGCGGCGGCGTCTCTGGAAGGTTTTCCGTATCGTGGCTCTCGGTACTGGGGGTTTCGCGATGAAGACTATATGTAGGCGGAAGGGCAGGTAAAGGGGCGTCACGAGGGGCCCACACAACAGGCCGGCGCGGCCAGGGCTTGGGCCGCGCCGCCCTGGTGTGTCGCCACCTCGTGGCCCCACTTCGACTCTCCCTCGGACTTCTGGAAGCTTCGTGCAAAAATAGGCCCCTGGACGTTGATTTCGTCCATTTCCGAGAATATTTCCTTACTAGGATTTCTGAAACCAAAAACAGCAAAACAACAGAATCGGCTCTTCGGCATCTCGTTAATAGGTTAGTGCCGGAAAATGCATAAATACGACATATAATGTGTATAAAACATGTAGATATCATCAATAATATGGCATGGAACATAAGAAATTATCGATACGTCGGAGACGTATCAGCATCCCTAAGCTTAGTTCTCGCTCGTCCCGAGCGAGTAAACGATAACAAAGATAATTTCTGGAGTGACATGCCATCATAACCTTGATCATACTATTGTAAGCATATGTAATGAATGCAGCGATCAAAACAATGGTAATGACATGAGTAAACAAATAAATCATAAAGCAAAGACTTTTCATGAATAGTACTTTCAAGACAAGCATCAATAAGTCTCGCATAAGAGTTAACTCATAAAGCAATAAATCAAAGTAAAGGTATTGAAGCAACACAAAGGAAGATTAAGTTTCAGCGGTTGCTTTCAACTTATAACATGTATATCTCATGGATATTGTCAATGTAAAGTAATATAACAAGTGCAATATGCAAGTATGTAGGAATCAATGCACAGTTCACACAAGTGTTTGCTTCTTGAGGTGGAGAGAGATAGGTGAACTGACTCAACATGAAAGTAAAAGAAAGGCCCTTCGCAGAGGGAGCATTGATTGCTATATTTGTGCTAGAGCTTTGGTTTTGAAAACAAGAAACAATTTTGTCAACTGGTAGTAATAAAGCATATGTATCATGTAAATTATATCTTACAAGTTGCAAGCCTCATGCATAGTATACTAATAGTGCCCGCACCTTGTCCTAATTAGCTCGGATTACCGGGATTATCGCAATACACATGTTTTAACCAAGTGTCACAAAGGGGTACCTCTATGCCGCCTGTACAAAGTTCGCATTGGATTTCTCGCATTTGATTATTCTCAACTTAGACATCCATACCGGGACAACATAGACAACAGATAATGGACTCCTCTTTAATGCATAAGCATGTAGCAACAATTAATGTTCTCATATGAGATTGAGGATATATGTCCAAAACTGAAACTTCCACCATGATTCATGGCTTTAGTTAGCGGCCCAATGTTCTTCTCTAACAATATGCATGCTCTAACCATTAAATGAGTGGTAAATCTCCCTTACTTCGGACAAGACGGACATGCATAGCAACTCACATGATATTCAACAAAGAGTAGTTGATGGCGTCCCCAGGAACATGGTTATCGCACAACAAGCAACTTAATAAGAGATAAAGTGCATAAGTACATATTCAATACCACAATAGTTTTTAAGCTATTTGTCCCATGAGCTATATATTGCAAAGGTAAAGAATGGTTAAAGGTAGCACTCAAGCAATTTACTTTGGAATGGCGGAGAAATACCATGTAGTAGGTAGGTATGGTGGACACAAATGGCATAGTGGTTGGCTCAAGGATTTTGGATGCATGAGAAGTATTCCCTCTCGATACAAGGTTTAGGCTAGCAAGGTTATTTGAAACAAACACAAGGATGAACCGGTGCAGCAAAACTCACATAAAAGACATATTGTAAACATTATAAGACTCTACACCGTCTTCCTTGTTGTTCAAAACTCAATACTAGAAATTATCTAGACTTTAGAGAGACCAAATATGCAAACCAAATTTCAGCAAGCTCTATGTATTTCTTTATTAATGGGTGCAAAGTATATGATGAAAGAGCTTAAACATGAGCACAATAATTGCCAAGTATCAAATTATTCAAGACATTTTAGAATTACTACATGTAGCATTTCCCGATTCCAACCATATAACAATTTAACGAAGAAGATTCAACCTTCGCCATGAATACTATGAGTAAAGCCTAAGGACATATTTGTCCATATGCAACAGCGGAGCGTGTCTCTCTCCCACACAATGAATGCTAGGATCCATTTTATTCAAACAAAACAAAAACAAAAACAAACCGACGCTCCAAACAAAGCACATAAGATGTGATGGAATAAAAATATAGTTTCAGGGGAGGCACCTGATAATGTTGTCGATGAAGAAGGGGATGCCTTGGGCATCCCCAAGCTTAGACGCTTGAGTCTTCTTAAAATATGCAGGGGTGAACCACCGGGGCATCCCCAAGCTTAGATCTTTCACTCTCCTTGATCATATTGTATCATCTCCCTCTCTTGATCCTTGAAAACTTCCTCCACACCAAACTCAAAACAACTCATTAGAGGGTTAGTGCATAATAAAAATTCACATGTTCAGAGGTGACATAATCATTCTTAACACTTCGGACATTGCACAAAGCTACTTGGACATTAATGAAACAAAGAAATTCATCCATCATAGCAAAAGAGGCAATGCGAAATAAAAGGCGAGAATCTGTCAAAACAGAACGAGTTCGTAAAGACGGATTTTATTGAGGCACCGGACTTGCTCAAATGAAAATGCCCAAATTGAATGAAAGTTGCTTACATATCCGTGGATCACGCACGTAAATTGGCATATTTTTCCGAGCTACCTACGAGAGAGGCAGGTCGAAATTCGTGACGAGCAAAGAAATCATGTTTCTCGCGCAGTAATCCAAATCTTGTATGAACCTTACTATCAACGACTTTACTTGGCACAACAATGCACAAAACTAAGATAAGGAGAGGTTGCTACAGTAGTAAACAACTTCCAAGACTCAAATATAAAATAAAAGTACTGTAGTAAAAACATGGGTTGTCTCTCATAAGCGCTTTTCTTTAACGCCTTTCAGCTAGGCGCAGAAAGTGTATATCAAGTATTATCAAGAGACGAAGTATCAACATCATAATTTGTTCTAATAATAGAATCAAAAGGTAACTTCATTCTCTTTCTAGGGAAGTGTTCCATACCTTTCTTAAGAGGAAATTGATATTTAATATTACCTTCCTTCATATCAATGATAGCTCCAACAGTTCGAAGAAAAGGTCTTCCCAATATAATGGGACAATATGCATTGCATTCAATATCCAAGACAACAAAATCAACGGGGACAAGGTTATTGTTAACGGTAATACGAACATTATCAATTCTCCCCAAAGGTTTCTTTATAGCATTATCAACAAGATTAACATCTAAATAACAATTCTTCAATGGTGGCAAGTCAAGCATATTATAAATTTTCTTAGGCATAACGGAAATACTTGCACCAAGATCACATAAAGCATTACAATCAAAGTCATTGACCTTCATCTTAATGATGGGCTCCCAACCATCTTCTAACTTTCTAGGAATAGAAGTTTCAAGTTTTAGTTTCTCCTCTCTAGCTTTTATGAGAGCATTTGTAATATGTTTTGTGAAAGCCAAGTTTATAGCACTAGCATTAGGACTCTTAGCAAGTTTTTGTAAGAACTTTATAACTTCAGAGATGTGACAATCATAAAATCCAAACCATTATAATCTAAAGCAATGGGATCATTATCCCCAATGTTGGAAAAAATTTCAGCAGTTTTATCACAGGCAGTTTCAGCAGTTTTAGCAGTTTCCGACAATTTTGCACGCTTTGCACTAGGAGTGGAAACATTGCCAACACCAATACCATTATTAGTAGGAGGTGCAGCTGAAGGAGATATGCCCTAGAGGCAATAATAAAGTGGTTATTATTTATATCTTTATGTTTATGATAAATGTTTATATATCATGCTATAATTGTATTAACCGAAACATTAGTACATGTGTGATATGTAGACAACAAGAAGTCCCTAGTATGCCTCTTAAACTAGCTTGTTGATTAATGGATGATTAGTTTCATAATCATGAACATTTGATGTTATTAATAACAAGGTTATATCATTATATGAATGATGTAATGGACACACCCAATTAAGCATAGCATAAGATCTCGTCATTAAGTTATTTGCTATAAGCTTTCGATACATAGTTACCTAGTCCTTATGACCATGAGATCATGTAAATCACTTATACCGGAAAGGTACTTTGATTACATCAAACGCCACCGCGTAAATGGGTGGTTATAAAGGTGGGATTAAGTATCCGGAAAGTATGAGTTGAGGCATATGGATCAACAAGTGGGATTTGTCCATCCCGATGACGGATAGATATACTCTGGGCCCTCTCGGTGGAATGTCGTCTAATGTCTTGCAAGCATATGAATAAGTTCATAAGAGACCACATACCACGGTACGAGTAAAGAGTACTTGTCGAGAGACGAGGTTGAACAAGGTATAGAGTGATACCGATGATCAAACCTCGGACAAGTAAAATATCGCGTGACAAAGGGAATTGGTATCGTATGTGAATGGTTCATTCGATCACTGAAGTCATCGTTGAATATGTGGGAGCCATTATGGATCTCCAGATCCCGCTATTGGTTATTGGTCGGAGTGAGTACTCAACTATGTCCGCATAGTTCACGAACCGTAGGGTGACACACTTAAAGTTGGATGTTGAAATGGTAGATCTTGAATATGGAATGGAGTTCGAATATTTGTTCGGAGTCCCGGATGAGATCCCGGACATCACGAGGAGTTCCGGAATGGTCCGGAGAATAAGATTCATATATAGGAAGTCATATTCCAAGTTTGGAAATGATCCGGTGCATTTATGGCGGGTTCTAGAAGGTTCTAGAAAAGTCCGGAAGAAATCACCATGGAAAGTAGAGTCCCGGAGGGACTCCACCTTGCATGGCCAGCCAACCCTAAAGGGGAGGAGTCCAAGGTGGACTCCCTAGGGTGGCCGGCCAACCCCCTCATGGAAGGGGGAATCCCACCCCAAGTGGGATTCCCACCTTGGGTAGGTTTCCCTACATATGGGAGGTTTCATTGTTGGGGTCTTATTCGAAGACTTGGATACCAACACTTGGGGATTTCCACCTATATAATGAGGAGGAGAGGGAGGGGGCTGCCCACTCTTGGCCGCACCACCTAGGGCTGCCCTTGGCCGGCGCCCTAGCCTTCCCCTCTCTCCCCAAACCCTAGCGGTCTCTCTCCTCCACCACATCCCGCACGCTTAAGCGAAGCTCCGCCGGATTTCTCCACCACCACCGACACCACGCCGTCGTGCTGTCGGATTCAAGAGGAGCTACTACTTCCGCTGCCCGCTGGAACGGGGAGGTGGACGTCGTCTTCATCAACAACCGAACGTGTGACCGAGTACGGAGGTGCTGCCCGTTCGTGGCGCCGGAAGCGATCGTGATCAAGATCTTCTACGCGCTTTTGCAAGCGGCAAGTGAACGTCTACCGCAGCAACAAGAGCCTCATCTTGTAGGCTTTGGAATCTCTTCAAGGGTGAGACTCGATACCCTCTCGTTGCTACCGTCTTCTAGATTGCATCTTGGCTTGGATTGCGTGTTCGCGGTAGGAAAATTTTTGTTTTCTATGCAACGTTATCCTACGAAGTGGTATCGGAGCCGTGTCTATGCATAGATGGTTGCACGAGTAGAACACAATGGTTTGTGGGCGTTGATGCTCTTGTTATCTTTAGTTTGAGTACTTTGCATCTTTGTGGCATAGTGGGATGAAGCGGCCCGGACTAACTTTACATGACCGCGTTCATGAGACTTGTTCCTCGTTCGACATGCAACTTGTATTGCATAAGAGGCTTTGCGGGTGTCTGTCTCTCCTACTATAGTGAAGATTCAATTTACTCTTCTATTGACAACACTAGTATCACCGTTGTGGTTCATGTTCGTAGGTAGATTAGATCTTACTCGAAAACCCTAAACCACGTAAAATATGCAAACCAAATTAGAGACGTCTAACTTGTTTTTGCAGTGTTTGGTGATGTGATATGGCCATAATGTGATGATGAATATGTATGAGATGATCATTATTGTATTGTGGCAACCGGCAAGAGCCTTATGGTTGTCTTTAATTTTCATGTTGAGTAGTATTTCAAAGTAGTTGTAATAGTTGCTACATGAGGTGAACAACCATGAAGACGGCGTCATGAACCTTGACGCTACGCCGACGATGATGGAGATCATGCCCGCCGATGATGGAGATCATGTCCGTGCTTTAGAGATGAAGATCGAAGGCGCAAAGACAAAAGGGCCATATCATATCACATATGAACTGCATGTGATGTTAATCCTTTTATGCATCTTATTTTGCTTAGAACGCGACGGTAGCATTATAAGATGATCCCTCACATTAATATCAAGATAATAAAGTGTTCTCCCCTCGTATGCACCGTTGTAACAGTTCGTCGTTTCAAAGCATCTCGTGATGATCGGATGTGATAGATTCAACGATTCACATACAACGGGTGTAAGCCATGTTGCACACGCGGAATACTTGGGTTTGCTTGACGAGCCTAGCATGTACAGACATGGCCTCGGGACAACGGAAACCGAAAGGTTGAACACGAGTCATATGGATGATATGATCAACATGTTGATGTTCACCATTGAAGCTACATCATCTCACGTGATGATCGGTTTTTGGTGTAGTGAATTTGGATCGTGTACCACTTAACAACTATGAGGGATGTTGTATTAAGTGGGAGTTCATTAGTAATTAGATTAAAACATGAACTAATTATCATAAACATAGTCCGAGTAGTATTTTGAATTAATTTTGTAGTATTGGCATCCGTTTTCTACTATGCGCTAGTCTTGTTATTGAGATAGAAATACTCGTTAAAATCTGACAAGAAACTTTACGGATTGGTACCGTATTGTTAAAGAATCAAGAATTGATTAAGTCCTATTGCAAACTTTTAGTAAACCTCACATTATTAATTCAAAGAGCTAAGGTTTCAATTAGTACCTAAAGTTATCTTGTCTCCGTCAAACTTGAAGTTCAAATTTGTTTGAAAAGTAAGGAGCTGAAAATTTAGTTTTCGTAAATAATCAAGGTATGAGATATATGTGATATCTAAGACCTTATTGCAAGATGATAGAATATATTTTGGTGAGACTACATAAACTCATAAGTTTTATGGGAATGTATGAAGGTTGAAGACGCCAGGGCGTCACAATCCTCCAACTATTGGGGCACTAACGATATTCGCATATCCATGAAGTTATCATCCTTAGTATGCACCGTTGCTAAGACTCGTCGTATCGAAGCATCACGTGATGATCGGGTGTTATAGATTCTACGTGTGCTTACAACGGGTGCAAGCCAGATTTGCACATGCGAATACTAAGGTTAAACTTTATGAGCCTAGCATGTACATACATGGTCTCAAAAAGTTGTCATGAATTGATGGATAAAATTATGAGTGAAATTGTTCATCATAGTTACTAATAAGTGAAATCTAGAACACTTGTCATATGATGATCAACTTCAAAATAAGAACCTCAAGGTTATTGGTATTAGACCAACAAACCTAGAAGTTATTAATGTTGAAGTGTTTTTCTGAATAATGAGGAAAGCTAAAAGAGAAACTGCAAAAGATATTTTGGCAGAAAGAAAGAAAACAATGATATACATGTTATTAATGGTAGAAAGTCTAGCTCAGGTGTATATAAATGATATACATGTTATGGTTGTATTCCTAGTTAGGTCACACTATGAAATTCTTGGATATTATTGGTTGGTATGAAGTGTCATACAAAACAACGCAATACAAGAATACAATGGCCTAAGTGACTGACAAGGAATATGATAGAAATGTACGTTTGGAACAAAATAAAGTGTTATTATGTTCGTCGTTGGCATTCTATCTAGCCCTTAGAATTTATAATAAAGAACTTAATAATTGTTATTTTGCTCTGGTCAAATGAAAACAATGAGTTGTTCAAATTATGACATTACTCCATATACGATGGATAAGTTATTATAAATCTTAATGGTGAAACACACATACATAACACCGACGCTAAAATGCCATAAGGCAAATGATTTGAATTCCACTTATTTGTGGAACCGCCATTTAGGTCATGTTAGAAAGGATCGCATGAAGGAACTCCATGCAAATGGATTTTTGGAGTCATTCGATTTGTTGAATCGTTTGGCACTTGCAAAATCTTTTCTAAAAGGTAATGACTGAAATACCGTTCATAGGCCGAAGAATTGAACGGGCAACTAACTTAGTGAAAACATGCATAATGATATATGTGGTTCATCGGGCATAGTTGTGTGCGGAAGATTCTTCTACTTCATGAAAACTTTCAAACAATGAATTGAGTATATATGTGGATATATTCAATAAGGAAAAGTTTGAAACATTTGAATAGGATTCAAATAAATTTCAGCATGAAGTGGAAATCATCGTAATAGAAAAGTCAAATATCTATGATTGGATCATGGAGGAAATATTTGAATTACGAGTTTTAGCGAACATCTAAGAGAGTTATGAAATTGTTCTACAACTCACGTTTCTTGGAGTATCATAGTGATGAAGAAGTATCCAAGAGATGTATCCAATACTTGTTGGGTCAATGATGAGATAAAATATTGATGTCATTATATTTTTGTGGATTATGCTTTAGTGACTACCGCTTTTACACTGAATAGAGCATCATCATGATCCGATGAAATGACACCATACAAGTTATGGCATGGGTATAAACCCTAATAGTCCTTTCTTTAAATTTTGGTCTAAGAGTTTACAACCAAAATCGGATGAATGTCTTTGTTGGTTATCCCAGAGAATTGATTGGGAATTCTTCCCACGAGACAAAGACAAAAGTGTTTGTCAATGTTTCTTATTTCCGAGAAATTGTTTCTAGTGAAGTATTTGAGTGGGAGGATAATATAATTTGATACGGTTTATGAACCTGAGCATAATGATCGAGTAGCGCAGACATCGGAATTGGTTTCGAAGCGGCCACAACGATCATGGCTCCCATGACTACAAAGTGTTTTAGTCATGGAGATCGAAGTACATATTGAACCTTGTAGGTATGGTTTACTTTGTGATCAAATAAATGATTTGTGGACAAAGGATTGATTTTGAACAATGATAAACCAACTACAAACAAAGAAGTTATGATGGGCCCTGACTCCGTTAAAATGGCCATACGCCATGAAATCCATAATAGATGAATAGTTTTTTAAAGTAAATGGATCTATAGACTTGGATGAAATATCCTTAAAGAAGCTCGACTTGTCGAAAAATTGTTTACGACAAAGTTCAAAGAGTTGACTACGATAAGATTAGATCTTCCGTAGCAATGCTTATAGTCTATGTGGATTATTCTAGTAATCACTACATATTTCTTTTATGAGATATGCTAGTAGGATGGCAAAATACACTACTTAACAGAAGTATGTATACAAGATACAACCAATTGTTTTGCTAGTCCGTAGAATACTAGATAGGTATACGAACTTCAATTGGATGAAGTGAGTATCACGGAGTTGGAATCTTCACCAAGATGAAATAGTCAAAGAGTTTTTGATTTCATCAGAGACGATGAAGAGGTTTGCATTTGCAAGAAATTAAGTGGGAGCACTGAGACATATTTATAATACTTATGTACTCCCTCCGTCCCAGTTCATAGGGCTTACGCGTGTCCCTAGGTTGTAAATTTGACGATGATAATGCAACATATGTATTACAAAATATATATCATTAGAAAGCTTAGATGTTCTACTTTCTAATGATATAATTTTTATATTATACAAATGATATTATATTGACCAAATTGACAACCTAGGGATACGTGCAAGCCCTATGAACTGGGACGGAGGTAGTAGATGACATATAGTTGGTTATAAATGATGTAATTATATACTTGATTAAAAGGTTTCATTGAAAATTAAACTTCAATGAAAGGATATGGACTGAAACATATTTAGTGTCAAAATCTATGAAGATAGATTGAAACACATAATAAGTTTAAGTCAAAGTACATAGAATGGATATTGAAGTAGTTCAATATAGAAATGTTAAGAAAATGTTCTTGTCATATGAAGGTTTAACAAGACTTGAGTGTATCTGACACTCAATGAGTAAAAACACATGAGTGATTATAGATCACGAATAATATGTACACAATCGGATATCATGTGCTATAAAGTGTTATGAGCATATACCGGAATGATTCATATGATGATCATTGGACGACGAGTAAGAATATCCTTGAGTACTTTAGAAGAACTAAGGATATATATATATATTTTTGTATGAAGAAATGACAAACAAATCGCCGTAAGGTGTTACACCGATATTGGTTTTGTCACATATAAAATATAATTTCAATCTCAAATTAGACTAAGTGTTGTTTAAAAGGTAGCACAATGAGCTAGAAGTTGTCTATGCTAGATTTAGAAGAGTTCTAAATATTGTGACGGAATCTACAAAAGAAGGCAG
>NC_061513.1:309281840-309345481 GCF_022539505.1 Lolium rigidum
GTCAAATGAAATCAATTCCCCAAATCAACAAGATACAAAAGAGATCATGTCGAAATTTCCCTAACTCACATTGCCTAACCCTAAGTGCAAGATGAGAGAGAACCTCGATCCCTCTTAGGTTTAGTTGCAATAAGGCGCGAAAATTTCCCCCGTTTTGTGATGAAATGCACATCCCATTTCTAAATCTACCCTTCGTTGTTCCTATGTTCTGGGTTATTACAGTGTCCTCGGAAGATCCCGCAGACTTTCGAGAATCCACGGGATCATTCACAAAAGACGGAGCTTCTTGATTGTCATCAGTGACAATGCCCCTTTCTTCGACTTCTCCATCCTCAGGAAGAGGAGGAAGGGAAGCCATAGTAGGATGGTTCTGCAGGAAAATAGCGACAAAAGAAAAATTAGAGAGATATCAATACAATGAGATGCAGGGAAAGTTCGGAACAAGATAAAAATTCGAGAAGACAAAATACCTCGGGGAGAGGATTGGCGGAGCTGTATGGTTCCACGCGGCAAGAGGAGGGAATAGGATCCTTCTTGTTTAGCGAGGAAATTCTTCGAATCAGCTTCTCCAAGTCCTTCACAGAAAGATCATTGGAGAGCCTATTGGCGTCATTTTCACCAGCATACGTCCAAAGGGGATTTTTGCGAGCCTGAAGAGGCTGCACTCTAATCCTAAGAAAGTAGACAGTGATTTGAACACCAGACAGCTCTTTGCCTCGAGTATTTTGAAGCTGATGAATACGAGACATAAGTGCTTCGTCGCCTTTTCTCTTCTTCGGAAGCTTCAGCATCCCAGGAGCGGCGGCGTTGAATTTTGGCACTTCCGTCGAAAGGGATTATGTTGTGTTCCACAGAATTGGCACTTTCTTCGTGTATGTAGAGCCACCTTTTGCGCCATCCTTGGACAGAATCAGGAAATTTGACGTCGAAGTAATCAACGTCAGTTCGGACACAGATAACAACGCCGCCTATGTTATAGGTGGCGTTGTGGGAGCCATTGCGGCGGAGGCAGAAAATGCGTTTCCACAGAGCCCAGTTAGGAGGGATTCCAAGGAAGCATTCGCACAGCGTGATAAAAATGGAAATATGGAGGATGGAATTGGGGGTCAGCTGGTGCAGTTGAATCCCATAAACAAAAAGAAGGCCGCGGAGGAAATCGTGAATTGGGGCAGAAAGGCCGCGGATGAGGTGATCAACGAAACTAACCCGGTACTCCATTGGAGGGTTTGGGTAGCTTTCTTCGCTGGGAAAGCGGATGGCGTCCTCTTTCTTCATCAGGCCAAGCCTCTTCAGCATGTTGACGTCTTGGTTGGAGATTTTAGATCTCTCCCACTCAAGATCTTCGGCGGCCATCTTGGACTCTGGAGTACTGTGGCGAGTGAGTCGCGTGCGCGGTGGCATCAACGGCACTGGAAAAGCAACGTTCGTGCGTGCGGAAGATCAAAGAGAGTTGGGCGCAGGGGAAGTTTTTTGCAAAGAGGAACAGATGTGCGGCGCAAGCGAAGGAGTGAACCGAGGTTGAAGAAAGGTTTATATAGGAATCGGGCGAAGCAATGCACCGTTGGATGAAGAAATCGTGTGGTGAAAAAAGATCTTGTAGATAAAAGGATAAAAAGGTATTTTTACTGAAATGGAATAGAACAGGCGTTACCATACGTGCGCCAGGAAAAGCGGAGGACGTGTGTCCCCCACTTGCACGACGTGTCAACGTGGTGGAAACAATGGACCCACAAGGCAGAAAAATCCCGACTATTAATAGAGATGAAGTGAATTTGACTAAGGGAAGCGTGCCGACAAGAAAAATAAAAGAAGATTGGCGACAGGAGAAGTTATTTGAATACTTCGGGAGCCTTTGGTTAAATACAAGTTTTTGCCCAAATGCTCGGGGGCTACTTCGATAAAAGTAAAATTTCGAGTATGGCAATATAGAAATTGTGGGAGCCTACAACCAAGCACAAGTTCTTGGCTGTAGCCTCGCGGGCTACTCCCATCGGGAGCGCTGTTCGCGCACCCGAGAGATGAAAAGAAGATCATATCGGGAAATAATGACAATATAGCGACAAGGTGGACTAAAATGTTGAGCCTACAACCAAGCACAAGTTCTTGGCTGTAGCCTCGGGGCTACTCCCATCGGGAACGCTGTTCGCGTGCCCGATGAAATTAAAAAAGAAAAAAGATAGAAAAGCAAGAAAGTATAATTCGAGTTATAATTAACTCTACATATACTCCCATCGGGAGAGCAATATAAGTCATATTTGACTCGATAAAATGTGCCATTCCCACAGCCGGAAAAGCACTCGACAATATATTCTCAGAACGCCAAAGTTGCGATCAATTTCTGAATGCCGCAAATTTGCGAAGGTAAGACCCCGGATCCGTTCTGCTGGGCGTGGCATCGCTCGAAGACTGCGCTCGCTACTTTTATCCTTATCAACGGATACGAAGAAAAATCCTAACGGACGCGTTAGGTACTCGATAAATTTGACCGGGACTCGACGGAATGGTAAGACCTTAAGCGGCACTCGTCGAAGTTTGCACCAGTATCCCGAGATCATGTCCAGGGACGTGATCTTGAAGTAGGTTTTTGCGGATTGCCACTAGAGCAGCTTAACTAGTACCTGATCCGTCAGATGAACTAGCCCCAATTACCATTATCCCTGTACAATATAGAATTTTATATGAAGAAATATAAAAAAGTTAAAGCTCTCGAATAAAAATAAACGGTGGAGATTTTCCCTGACTCTACGATTCAAGCGAAATCTCGGGGGCTACTGACATAGGCATCCCAAATGGGCCTGCCGAAGATAGTACCCGGGGTTTACTGAAGGCCCACTACCCGAAGAATAAGAAGATTCGGGAGCCCAAGATATATTAAGGAAAGTTAGAGTTGTAATAGGAAGTGCTATTTGTAATCCGGCGGGATGAGTTAGAAACCGTCCCGGACTCTGTAACTTGTACAAAACGAAACCCTCGGCTCCGCCTCCTATATAAAGGGGGAGTCGAGGGACGAAGAGATCATCGAATCATTGTCTACAAACCCTAGTTTTCATAATCGTCGAGTACTTTTCGGCTGAAACCTTCGAGATCTACTTGCCCTCTACTTCTAACTAAACCCTAGCCTACAATCCATAGGCATTGATAAGTTAATACCTTGTCAATGTCATTGTTTTGAAAATGACAAAGGATGTTAAGTCAAGAGGTTCTTTGAGAACTTGGTGTATTTCCGACAGAGTCAGAACTTTGAAGCTATATTGTGTGTGACAATATTAGTGACATATTTCAGACCGCGGAATTAAGGTTCCACCAGAAGACCAAACATATTTAATGCCGACTCATTTGGAAATGAGTGATGCGTTGAGACGCAAATGAATTACAAAATACATACGGTTCTGAGCATGTCAGATCCGTTGACTAAAACCTCTCTCGTGAGCGAAACATGATAAAGCACCAGAAGGCCAAGGTGTTATATCTTTACAAATGTAAACTAGATTATTGACTCTAGTGCAAGTGGGAGACTGAAGGAGATATGCCCTAGAGGCAATAATAAAGTGGTTATTATTTATATCTTTATGTTTATGATAAATGTTTATATATCATGCTATAATTGTATTAACCGAAACATTAGTACATGTGTGATATGTAGACAACAAGAAGTCCCTAGTATGCCTCTTAAACTAGCTTGTTGATTAATGGATGATTAGTTTCATAATCATGAACATTGGATGTTATTAATAACAAGGTTATATCATTATATGAATGATGTAATGGACACACCCAATTAAGCATAGCATAAGATCTCGTCATTAAGTTATTTGCTATAAGCTTTCGATACATAGTTACCTAGTCCTTATGACCATGAGATCATGTAAATCACTTATACCGGAAAGGTACTTTGATTACATCAAACGCCACTGCGTAAATGGGTGGTTATAAAGGTGGGATTAAGTATCCGGAAAGTATGAGTTGAGGCATATGGATCAACGAGTGGGATTTGTCCATCCCGATGACGGATAGATATACTCGGGCCCTCTCGGTGGAATGTCGTCTAATGTCTTGCAAGCATATGAATAAGTTCATAAGAGACCACATACCACGGTACGAGTAAAGAGTACTTGTCAGGAGACGAGATTGAACAAGGTATAGAGTGATACCGATGATCAAACCTCGGACAAGTAAAATATCGCGTGACAAAGGGAATTGGTATCGTATGTGAATGGTTCATTCGATCACTGAAGTCATCGTTGAATATGTGGGAGCCATTATGGATCTCCAGATCCCGCTATTGGTTATTGGTCGGAGTGAGTACTCAACCATGTCCGCATAGTTCACGAACCGTAGGGTGACACACTTAAAGTTGGATGTTGAAATGGTAGATCTTGAATATGGAATGGAGTTCGAATATTTGTTCGGAGTCCCGGATGAGATCCCGGACATCACGAGGAGTTCCGGAATGGTCCGGAGAATAAGATTCATATATAGGAAGTCATATTCCAAGTTTGGAAATGATCCGGTGCATTTATGGCAGGTTCTAGAAGGTTCTAGAAAAGTCCGGAAGAAATCACCATGGAAAGTAGAGTCCCGGAGGGACTCCACCTTGCATGGCCAGCCAACCCTAAAGGGGAGGAGTCCAAGGTGGACTCCCCTAGGGTGGCCGGTCAACCCCCTCATGGAAGGGGGGAATCCCACCCCAAGTGGGATTCCCACCTTGGGTAGGTTTCCCTACATATGGGAGGTTTCATTGTTGGGGTCTTATTCGAAGACTTGGATACCAACACTTGGGGATTTCCACCTATATAATGAGGAGGAGAGGGAGGGGGCTGCCCACTCTTGGCCGCACCACCTAGGGCTGCCCTTGGCCGGCGCCCTAGCCTTCCCCTCTCTCCCCAAACCCTAGCGGTCTCTCTCCTCCACCACATCCCGCACGCTTAAGCGAAGCTCCGCCGGATTTCTCCACCACCACCGACACCACGCCGTCGTGCTGTCGGATTCAAGAGGAGCTACTACTTCCGCTGCCCGCCGGAACGGGGAGGTGGACGTCGTCTTCATCAACAACCGAACGTGTGACCGAGTACGGAGGTGCTGCCCGTTCGTGGCGCCGGAAGCGATCGTGATCAAGATCTTCTACGCGCTTTTGCAAGCGGCAAGTGAACGTCTACCGCAGCAACAAGAGCCTCATCTTGTAGGCTTTGGAATCTCTTCAAGGGTGAGACTCGATACCCCTCGTTGCTACCGTCTTCTAGATTGCATCTTGGCTTGGATTGCGTATTCGCGGTAGGAAATTTTTTGTTTTCTATGCAACGTTATCCTACAGCAGCAACATGTAGAGCATTAACATTACTAGTGGTGGTAATAGTCCAAACTTTAGCTACATTATTCTCTTTAGCTAGTTTTTCATTTTCTTCTCTTTCCCACCTAGCATGCAATTCGGCCATCAATCTTATATTCTCATTAATTCTAACTTGGATGGCATTTGCTGTAGTAACAATTTTATTTTCAATATCCTTATTAGGCATAACTTTCGATTTCAAAAGATCAACATCGGAGGCAAGACTATCAACCTTAGAAGCGAGAATATCAATTTTATTGAGCTTTTCCTCAACAGATTTGTTAAAAGCGAGTTTGTGTACTAATAAATTCTTTAAGCATAGCTTCAAGTCCAGGGGGTGTGTTCCTATTATTGTTGTAAGAATTCCCATAAGAATTACCATAACCGTTACCATTATTATAAGGATATGGCCTATAGTTATTACTAGAATTGTTCCGATAAGCATTGTTGTTGAAATTATTATTTTTAATGTAGTTTACATCAACATGTTCTTCTTGGGCAACCAATGAAGCTAAAGGAACATTATTAGGATCAACATTAGTCCTATCATTCACAAGCATAGACATAATAGCATCAATCTTATCACTCAAGGAAGAGGTTTCTTCGACGGAATTTACCTTCTTACCTTGTGGAGCTCTTTCCGTGTGCCATTCAGAGTAATTAATCATCATATTATCAAGGAGCTTTGTTGCTTCACCAAGAGTGATGGACATAAAGGTACCTCCAGCAGCTGAATCCAATAGGTTCCGCGAAGAAAAGTTTAGTCCTGCATAAAAGGTTTGGATGATCATCCAAGTAGTCAGTCCATGGGTTGGGCAATTTTTAACCAAAGATTTCATTCTTTCCCAAGCTTGTGCAACATGCTCATTATCCAATTGTTTAAAATTCATTATGCTACTCCTCAAAGATATAATTTTAGCAGGGGGATAATATCTACCAATAAAAGCATCCTTGCAATTAGTCCATGAATCAATACTATTCTTAGGGAGAGATAGCAACCAATCTTTAGCTCTTCCTCTTAATGAGAAAGGAAACAATTTTAATTTTATAATGTCACCATCTACATCTTTATACTTTTGCATTTCACACAATTCAACAAAATTATTGAGATGGGCAGCAGCATCATCGGAACTAACACCGAGAAAATTGCTCTCTCATAACAAGATTCGAGTAAAGCAGGTTTAATTTCAAAGAATTCTGTTGTAGTAGCAGGTGGCGCAATAGGTGTGCATAAGAAATCATTATTATTTGTGGTTGTGAAGTCACACAACTTAGTATTTTCAGGAGTAGCCATTTTAGCAGTAGTAAATAAAGCAAACTAGATAAAATAAATGCAAGTAACTAATTTTTTTTTGTGTTTTTGATATAGAGTGCAAGACAGTAAATAAAGTAAAGCTAGCAACTAATTTTTTTGTGTTTTGATATAATGCAGCAAACAAGAAAGTAAATAAAATAAAGCAAGACAAAAACAAAGTAAAGAGATTGGATTGTGGAGACTCCCCTTGCAGCGTGTCTTGATCTCCCCGGCAACGGCGCCAGAAAAAGAGCTTGATACGCGTACAACACGCGTCCGTTGGGAACCCCAAGAGGAAGGTGTGATGCGTACAGCGGCAAGTTTTCCCTCAGTAAGAAACCAAGGTTTATCGAACCAGTAGGAGCCAAGAAGCACGTTGAAGGTTGATGGCGGCGGGATGTAGTGCGGCGCAACACCGGGGATTCCGGCGCCAACGTGGAACCTGCACAACACAACCAAAGTACTTTGCCCCAACGAAACAATGAGGTTGTCAATCTCACCGGCTTGCTGTAACAAAGGATTAGATGTATAGTGTGGATGATGATTGTTTGCAGAAAACAGTAGAACAAGTATTGCAGTAGATTGTATTCAATGTAAAAGAATGGACCGGGGTCCACAGTTCACTAGAGGTGTCTCTCCCATAAGATAAATAGCATGTTGGGTGAACAAATTATAGTCGGGCAATTGACAAATATAGAGGGCATGACCATGCACATACATGATATGATGAGTATAGTGAGATTTAATTGGGCATTACGACAAAGTACATAGACCGCTATCCAGCATGCATCTATGCCTAAAAAGTCCACCTTCAGGTTATCATCCGAACCCCTTCCAGGATTAAGATGCAAACAACGAGACAATTGCATTAAGTATGGTGCGTAATGTAATCAATAACTACATCCTCGGACATAGCATCAATGTTTTATCCCTAGTGGCAACAGCACATCCACAACCTTAGAACTTTCTGTCACTGTCCCAGATTTAATGGAGGCATGAACCCACTATCGAGCATAAATATTCCCTCTTGGAGTTAAGAGTAAAAACTTGGCCAGAGCCTCTACTAATAACGGAGAGCATGCAAGATCATAAACAACACGTAGGTAATAGATTGATAATCAACATAACATAGTATTCTCTATCCATCGGATCCCGACAAACACAACATATAGTATTACAGATAGATGATCTTGATCATGTTAGGCAGCTCACAAGATCCGACAATGAAGCACATGAGGAGAAGACGACCATCTAGCTACTGCTATGGGCCCATAGTCCAGGGGTGAACTACTCACTCATCACTCCGGAGGCGACCATGGCGGTGAAGAGTCCTCCGGGAGATGATTCCCCTCTCCGGCAGGGTGCCGGAGGCGATCTCCTGAATCCCCCGAGATGGGATTGGCGGCGGCGGCGTCTCCGGAAGGTTTTCCGTATCGTGGCTCTCGGACTGGGGGTTTCGCGACGAAGACTATATGTAGGCGGAAGGGCAGGTAAAGGGGCGTCACGAGGGGCCCACACAACAGGCCGGCGCGGCCAGGGCTTGGGCCGCGCCGCCCTGGTGTGTCGCCACCTCGTGGCCCCACTTCGACTCTCCCTCGGACTTCTGGAAGCTTCGTGCAAAAATAGGCCCCTGGGCGTTGATTTCGTCCAATTCCGAGAATATTTCCTTACTAGGATTTCTGAAACCAAAAACAGCGAGAAAACAACGAATCGGCTCTTCGGCATCTCGTTAATAGGTTAGTGCCGGAAAATGCATAAATACGACATATAATGTGTATAAAACATGTAGATATCATCAATAATGTGGCATGGAACATAAGAAATTATCGATACGTCGGAGACGTATCATGGTTCTTGTCATTGAGAGTGAGGCAGACGACGTCCCACTTCTTTCAACCCTCAATCTTTGTGAAGCAATGCATGAAGGGGAAGTCCTTGTCGCCATTTTGATGCTTGTACGTGGTGAGGGCGTCGAGAATCTAGCAAATGCATGAAGAGCCAACAATTCATGAATACAATGACATGAGACAATCAAATGGTGGACATGAATACAGTGCCAATACATACCCAATACACCATCGGTTTGTCGCTCTCAACACGGTTCTTCACCTTCTCATAGTAGCCATAAAACATGTTGCATGCCTTCTTGATGAGGTTCCAACGGTGAGACATGACGGACTCGTTCTGGATCATGTGGATGGTGGCGTACTCACCAAAATTCTTCCTCGCATTGAATTGATCAAATATGCTTTTGTAGTACTTGCCACCGGATTGATTGGCGCCGGTGATGGGGCATAAGCTGACCAGATTCCACGTGTCGACGAGGCACCTGTCCTCTAGGGAGTTCCACTTCGGCCCTCGAGTGCTGGCGACCTTCTTCTTACTCCTCTTCTTGTTCTTCGTGGACATGCCGGTGTCGACGTCGATCAGCTCCTCCTCGGCTACCTCATCAGCGTCCTCGTTGATCTTCTCACCATCCACCTCGTCTCCTTCCTCGTAGTCGTCGCCCTATTCACCGTAGTCATCCTCCTCGAAGACGGGCTCGTAGGCGTGGCCGTGGTAGATCATGCCACTCAGGATGTCGATGTCGTTCACATAGCAAACCAATCAAAAGGCTCATATTTTGCTCCCCGGAGCTCTATTATATGTGCACAAGCCATGATTCAAGGGAAAACTTACACCTTCGTCCTCCATGGCGGCGCCGGATGCGCTGCCGAACACATGGTGGGCGCTCCTGCTGTCGCCGCTGAACAGGCTGCGGGGGAGACCACTGCGGCCGGTCACGTGGCCATCGCTACCTCCCGGTGCGCGGCGCAGATCCGACGAGCCGTTGTTGATATCGCTGTTGAGGTCGATGGTGAAGCGTATGGCGTTGCTACCCCTCGGTGCCGACGCCCACGAGTACGGCGCGTTCGGGTCGACGGTCATGTCGATGTCGGCGTACTCGGGGGAGTAGCGGGCGCGCCCCTCCATCTACGAGAAACGCATCTGCGATAGCGATGGAGGCTCGGCGAAGTAGGCCGTCGAGGAGGGAGAGGCGCTTCTCGAGAACGCACCTCCGCCTGCCATGCTGCGGCCGGTGAGGGGGTAGCAGCCGCTTTCGGCTTTGGATGGCATGCCACCCAAGATCAGGCACATCTCCGTCGCGGCTGCCGTCGCCACTTCCTCAGCTTTTTTTGCATCGCTCACGAGGCGACGCCATCTACGGTCCACCGTCAAGATGGAGCAGCGCCTCTTCTCGTTGTCCCACTACTGCTGCGTCATGTGCGCTGGCTTCTCCTTCGGCGCCACCGCACGCGGTTTTGCCGTAGCCTTCTTCTTCGGTGACATGGTGGCGAGGGTTTTGCAGCAAGGATTTTGCATCATGGGAGCTGGATGGGCGCGGGAGATAGAGCGGTGGGCGGAAGGGGGGGGGGGAGATTTTGGGGAAACTTGTAGGGATTGGGCTCGTGTGGATGATAGGCGGAGCCCATGCGTTGAATCTGACGTGGCGTGAGGCACTGGCGCTCCCGTTCGACGCCCCGCACAAAGGGGTAAGCACGGGGTTGTTGACTGTTTTATTTGGTTCAAAACAGCGCCGACACTTTTTGGGACGTGCCGGAGTCCGTGTAAGTAAAAAAAAAACAAACTATTTCACCGTACAATATGGCATTGTCAAAATCCAGGAATTTTTTGTCGGACTGTTTTGAAACTCTAAAATGCTGGTTTGGAAAAAAAATCTCCACGGAGGCAACTTTCAAAAACCTAGTTAGTGGCGCTTAACACAACATGTCCAAGATGTGCCAAACTCCAGTACATGTTGCACCTGCTCAACCACACAGCCGGATTTAATTGATTTAATTCCCATACTGCCGAAACTCCATATTCACTAGATTTAGATGTGCGCCTTGGCGCACGATCCCGTAAAAATCGCACATATTTACATTTTAAATAACAACGATATAAATAAGGTGTAAAAAGATAATATATTTCTCAAGTTTTACATAATAAAGTCAGTGGAATGAAATTAGGATAAAGCACAAGAAATCACCAACAGTGTAGCAAACGCTTATATAAAAATGCTGGACCAGAACCTCTGTTTAACTAACTTCACAAGGATCAGGGTTCTTATATTTCTCCTTGAAAAACATGTACACATAAGAAACTAACTTCCGAAGGAGCGGGACTTAGTGCCTTATAGCATTTTGACTAACTTCAGAAGGAGTGGGGTTTCTGTTTTAACTTAGCCATGCTTACGAAAGATAACATATTTAACTATTTTTTTTGCAATAAAGGTACTAAACCCTGCTTCTTCTGAACTTAGAAACCAACTTATACCGTCCTTATCATCATTAGATTGTTGTTCACCTTTTTTTCTCCTCTGCAAACCTGGTAATGCAGCAACACAAATACTTTGCATCAGTGTGTAATTAGGAGGAACTAAGACAGTACCTAACTGATACAACTATGGAACTCCTTTTACGCAAGTGTTAACAAAGACCCCTGAATCAGAGAACTTTTGTAGTTTCCATCAAAGTAAATGGGATACCTAGGTTTTAGTTGAATTCAAGTATTAATCTAATCTCAACCATTCTCAACAAAATTTTGCTTTATTTGCAATGACTGAAGATGATATTTAGAGGGTCTTTACTGATTGAAGACATTTAATTCTGACATGTTCTACTGAAAATCTGTGGTAGAACATATAAGCGTTTCGTGTCCATGGGGAATTGGCGATAAATTTCAATAGACATATAATTACCATATAAATAGCTACTCATGTACATAAAATCACCAGCTCCAGAGACATTTATTATTCAAACAACAGAAAGAACATATATTACATCAGAGAGGTTAAGCTTTACCATTTTCCTGATGTAAATACCAATGCGGTAGTTTTTGTTTCCCTTATACGCATGATGACTGCAAGCAAAACGCTGTTTAAAATAGACAGCTAGCAAAAGCAAGCATAAAGTATATGTTGTTGAAGAAAAGCATGAGACGCTGTTTAATCTATTTGGGGAGCAACTGTTCTACAATTTATCAGTCTATAAGCATGAATTCGGAAGAGTCTTCAGTTTGTTGGTTCCATGAAATAACACATGCACAAATTTACCAACTCTTATACCAGGTCATTCACAAAGCAGGAGACAGAAAGACAAACACTCAATATTCACGGAAATTGAAAATACAGCATCAAAAGGCCAATAGGAGAAAAACAAAGGTCATGAAGGTATTAGGATAATGATTTCACCTTGAGGTTATATCCTGCAGTGCGCACCTATAGAACTATTTGTTTCAGGTCCAATTGACAGTCCATGTTGACCGTGAACACAATATTCCTGTCATCAGAGAAAACACCACCAGAAAGCAGAATCCACCGAGAACGTCAGTAGTAAAAAACACATTAAGGAACTCTATTTGCTCCCGAAACTCAATATATCATAAACAAAATAAAACTAATAGCGAATTTGAACACGCTGCGTTGACAGGGTTTGTGCATAATTACAGCCTTGTTTTAAAACTGATGCTGAACATAACAAATTACTTTTTATCCCAAATTCAAATATGTGTATCTTAGCAATGCTTCCTTTTCCCCGAACTGTGGGTAGCATAGCATTATAGATTTCATTCATGCATTTTAGAGCATTCAAGTCATGTTGTGGCATGAATCTTAACCCAACCTATTTCACCGGTGGACCTCGTTATGTGAGGGCCAGGAAATTTATATAGGTTATTCACAGTACAAGGGCCACGACTCTG
This sequence comes from Lolium rigidum, assembly GCF_022539505.1. Classification (NCBI taxonomy): domain Eukaryota; kingdom Viridiplantae; phylum Streptophyta; class Magnoliopsida; order Poales; family Poaceae; genus Lolium; species Lolium rigidum. The sequence goes on from NC_061513.1 coordinate 309,294,203, forward strand.
GGTAGTGAACATCAAAGTTTACACAGAGAAAAGTATGTCGTCTGCACCTCCAAGTCTAGAGCATACAAAAAAAATACCTAGACCAACATTTTTTGAATATCCAGGAGAATCATATAGAATTTTGGACAAAAGAGAGGAAAAGCAATTGTTTTTTCAGCAACACATGACCTCACCTGCTGACAATTTGTATATTACTTTCTTTAAGCATAGCAAATCATGTACTACTTTCTAAATATTATTCAATAATACTTCCATGGATTGTATATGCCAACACTTCCGTGGCAGTCTGGGTGTGCCACTGAACGTTTGATTGTATTATTCAATAATATACTTCCATGGATTGTATATGCAACCACTTCTAAGTTCATAATTTATTAATCTAGAATAGGAGAATATAAAGAAAATGAAATATTCAGAAAAAATGAAGTCAGTATTCAGGAAAGGCGAAGGAAATGTTCAGGAAAAGAAAAATAACACGAAAAGCAAAACTACAGCTGGTTGTGTTTGATACATGCTCTAGGCTGAGGATATAAATCTCAATAAAACAATACATATAATTAAGTATTTGTTATCCAAACATAACGGTCTCGCTAAGAGTAATCTGCGCCGCTAGCAGCGGCATGCAAGAACTCTAGACCAGCAACAGTGGCAAACAAAGAGAGTAAGATAGCAGTAAGCTATTACTGCTTACACTTAAAGGCAGATGCAAACACTAGGGGTGTTATCTTAGTGAGATCCTGGCTTTGTGCTTTTCTGAGTGGATCAAGTTTTTTACTTTGTGCTTTTCTTTCACTGATAGTCCACTCATGTCTTCCTTTGATAGTCAAAGAAAAGCACAAATCCAGGAGAGATTTTTATCTGTGGGGATGTGAAATAACTAAGAGTTTGGTAGGTTGATCTTAAAGAGAGAAAGGGGAATACCAAAGTGCCACATAACTTTAAACTTAGAAAATCTATTACTCTAAAAAAAATGCAAAAATAGAGTAAACTTAAATTATTCTCAAATGCAACATGGGTTTGTATATTCCTTGGAAACCCATCAATTTGAAATATTATTCCACCCGATCTAAGGAGATCAAAGAATAAAAATTAAGTTTAGGACTATCCAGGCAAGAATAATAAAGCAGAAATACGCAAGAGGACGAGGGAGCAACAAGAAGAAGTTTAGCATAAGAAACTGCAGGCAGGAAAACCTCTATTACGTCCTCTGCTTGTATGGATACAAGCACAACACCATGACCAACCAAGATTTATGCCATGTCTGTTCTAGAATGATCCTATTATATTTCTTCCACCACCATCCACTCGAAAAGAAAGAGGAGCTCAAAATCCAAAGTGAACCATTAACCTAAGACAGCTTCTTTCACCCCAATTATTTGTAAGAGAACTTTTAGTTTGGCAGCAAAGATCAAACAGAAAAAACTTACTTGTGTAATGTTATTTGTAATGACAAATATTTTAGCACCACTGACTATTTTATCAAACATTGTAAAATAACAACCAAGATAATATCCAGTGAACCATTGAATTTGAAGGGATCGATATTTGAGAAAGCAAGATAAATCCAGGAAGTGATGGTAATATCCATATTTGATCTCACTGTGAATGCAGATCATCAAGCAAGATGCAAATAAAAGTGTAAGTCTAGGGAGTAAAGCGTTGAACTGAGATGAAGCAAATCGTATGATAGGGATGCCAAATTTATCTGAAATAGCAACCACTGTAGGAAATGAGAAGCTCCAGGGAGTATAAATATGAGGTAGTAACTACTATGTATTTTTTCAAACACGGCATGCATGCGCTTTCTACAGTATTAAAGATGGTTTGGTATAGGAAAGAGTGAAATATATTGAATGGATGATTATTAATGGCTAGAAATGTTCATGCTAACAGGAAAGGAGCAAGAAAATTATGTTCAGTTCATTCAGTAAAGACAGAGCATAAACAATTTTAAATAATTCAGTTCTGAACATTTAAGCCGTCATAGAAGAAAGCGAGTTGACACATGAGATGGCATGCATTTACATATTTTTCAAACAAAGATGAATGGTTGAATTTTTTAAAAACAGTTGCATCACTTAAAAAACATGTACATGATACATACCCTTAAGACTACTCTTAGTCTTATTCAACTGATAATTTGATCCAGCGAGATGCCGTGTGTGAAGAGTGTTACTGCCATTTAACATCTTGACAAAATTATCACCCGGAAAAGATGCACCGCGGAAAGTTAGGATGCATAAAAATTAAAGGTATTTCTCTCTGGTAAAATAGTAAAATATATTGAGGAGTCCATTTCAGTTGAAAAGTATGGTTCTCTGTAGACAAATAATTTAATTCACATGTTCAAACAAACAAACCTCATAAATAGACTTGAGATGCTGATACAAGTCACACTCCAGGTGCCATTTCAGCAAACATAGTATATTACATCCCACGTTTCTGTTCAACATAGAGATAAAGCATCTGACTTAGCAACTTAATTCTACGCATTTCTGATGCATTTAGTGCAAGCACACAATCAAGTAATCAACTGCATAACTTGGAGCTATCTCAGTAAGACCATTGAAGCCACTTTCAAGGATAGAATAAATAAATATTCCGTAACCAACCTTTGTCAAGAACAAATATGAACAGTAATTAAAGTTACTCCAAAATAATAATAATAAATATAAATATAAAACTAATGTGGACTTCAAATTTTTACTAAAAAAGGATTACCCTACAAATGGAATTTTATTCCATAAGCTACAACTTCTAATTTATGGGATACAAGGAACACACACACACCTTCTCAGTTTCCACAAAACAAGGTGGTTCCGCAGCTGGAGAGGTGGAGCACTGAAGCAGGATTTTAGAGTTTGGAAGCTCGTGAGGATGCCCATTTCTGCCGAGTCTGGCATCCTATAAAATCAAGAAAAGAGATAATTATATCACGGAATAGTTATAGTTAACTAACAAAGTATCTTACACGGTATGAAAAGAATCCAGCCTAATAAAATTAATATATATCCTTTTCATTACTATGTGGAGTACAAAAGCTGATATCAGTATTTATTAAAGAAAGAAAATGTGGGAAAGAAATACAGCTTAAATACAAGTCCATGATGCTAGAACCTAGGGAAATGGATCAAACTGAGATGGAGGAAACTGAGCTCACCTAGGAGACATTTAGCTTTGTGTTTATTAACTCTGTTTTCTATTATCTAAAAGGATACTAAGCATGAGGCTAGGAAGAAAGTAACACAAAGATGAAGAAATTCAAGTGCATCTGCCAAATGGGTAAAGTGTAAGACTATTCTCACACTTGTCTCAAGAACAAACTGGATTAAATAATATTAGGCTACTTACCAAGATGTTAGAGATAGCAAGGGAGGCATATTTCATCTCGCCACGTTACGGAGAGACAACCAATGCCTTGCAGGACATGATTGGAGATGTCACCACCATGGCCATGGTGTTGAGGCATTTCTCACCTCAGCCTATAGGCCACCAGCGTCAATCGTGATATGAGGCCGTGAAGGCAGGTGCAGAGAGGTAGCATGTATTGCCAGAAAACCAACCATCAATGAATTAATCCTAAGAAAACAAATCCAATCAATAAAAGCAATAAACTTGAATCCCAAACTTAGTTAGCATAATTCCTTAATACATTTCTAACCGAGAAACCACACATAATTTTACCACAATCTTCTTCAGAGTGATATTCCTCAAACCTTGATAGTCGATGGCTTGGTCTGGAGCATGATAGAGGCAATGGATCAGGCCTCAAAAGGGCTGGACGCTCAAAATGCACAACCATCAATAATAGATTAACATAGAGGGGGCGGACAAATAATGTTACTTCTAGTGTTGGTGCAGGAGATACAACAATATGCGAAAAAAACATCTCTAAAAATGAAACGATCAGAACTCACTTAACCCAGACAAATTTCACTCGTCACCACGAACAAACAGAAAACTTCCTCGTCAGCTAATCTTGGGTTACCACCAATGATGATGCTCAACACCAATTAACCTATGAGACAAATAAATACACATATAATAAATGGTGATGCACATTCTCGTTGTAGATACATAAATAAAAATTCATGAGGTAAATATGAATTAGAAAAAAAGCTACTGAAAAGGAAGACTAATAAGAATACACGGGATCAGATTGTTACTTAAAGGTTAGAGGATTCAATGACTAACTACCACAAATCGTAGCTATTTTCTTTTCTTTGTACAAATGCACAGAAGAGGATAGATTTCCTTGGTCCGGTTAAATGTACCAGCTTCTATAAAATCAGACCTTCCATTGATCCTTTTCCTTCTTCTCTGCAAACCATTGATCCTTTTCCATCTTCTCTGCAAACAAAAGAAAGCTACTGATAAGCTTAATCATGCAGCATGCATCAAGCAACCGACAAAAATTATTAAACACTTTATGAACAGAAATAAACACACGGTTCAATCACTTGAGAAATTATCCAAACAAAATATTCTCATTAAAATGACCTTGGTCTTCTTCAGAAAACTCCCCCCAGATTCTTCTTTCTTCTCTTCTTCGTCAAACCGACACACATAGTTTTCAGAAAAACCAACAATTCATATATTTCAATCACTTCAGAATTTAATCGAACAAAATATGACTCAGAAAAATTGACCTTGGCCTTCTTCTTATTCTTCACAAAACTCCCCCAACATTCTTCCTTCTCTTTTTTCTTAGATCTGCACACAGTGTTATTACAAAAAATCAAGATAATTTTCCTAGGGAGCAATTTCAGAAACACATGTGTTGTTTGGTGTTGCTGCTACGGAAAAGTCACGACGCGCTGACCCAGATGCCACCGCCTCACACCATCATGTCTGCACTGCCGACACGAAAGTTCAAAGCGGGAGAGAGAAACCGAGAGGAGAGGATACAGGATGGCATGGACTTGCTAGGACATGACGCCACAAACTCAAAAAGGTGTGCTGTGGGGGAGGAGAAGAGGCGGAGCCTGCAGACCTTGACAAAGGCAGCATGGAGAAGCGCGGGCTGCTATATACGCCACTGGCTGGGAGGGCGACCGCCTCAGAGGCCTGCTCTCTACCGGCGGCGCTGCTTCCCGCGCGCTCCCGCCGCGCCTCGCCGACGGCCCTGCTCCCGCGCGCTCGATGGCCTGTGGAGGTCGCCACGCAGCCCTCCCACGCCGTCCCTGTGGGGACCGGTCGCGCCGCCCCTTGCCCGGGCCGGCGGCCCCTAGATCGGCCCTGCCGGAGGTCGCCCGCGCCAGCGATTTCAGAGAGCGACGATGTGGAGGCAGAGGGGCTGGCGGCGGGGATGAAGCCGGCCGCCGCCGCACGCGCAAGGAGAGGGAGGGGTGGAGACGGGGCAGAGGAGTGGGGATTGGGGAGCGATTGGGAGGGGTCGTGGGATAGGGTACGTTGATTTTGTTTGGGCTCAGCTAAGCCAATTAAATGGAGACACGTGGCCCACTTGGTGGAGTAAGAAACGAGGCAACCGGCCAGCCAGTGCGTGCCTGGTGGCCTATCGTGGATGGTCTGGGAAGGCTCCATGAGGGTGCACCGTTCATACCTTTAGATTCAATATCTTACGGGAGATGCAGAGGTATTTCAAATTTCAGCCAATTCTCATACTAAAAAATAGAAACATTAAATACTCATGGATTAACCTCAGCCACACATTCATCGAGTGCACCCAAGCTCGGGTGTAATTCGTCCGCACTCGTTGAGTTGGTCCATTTAATAACTCTAGAATCATTCCAAACACGTCTCTCTCATTCATTTAAGCTTACATTTCAGAATTTATTCATTTTTATTTTTAATCTTTCACTTTCGTTCTCCTTGATTTTGTCCTTTCTTTTACATGTTTTATGTACCTTCATTTATACGTGTTTGCATTTTTTCACATTTGGGTATTTCATCGAGAAAAGATTTATTAATTTACTTTTGGTAAATGCTCGAGTAGCTCCTTTTCTTAGCCATCCTACATAACTGTTCATAGCAATTCTTGTTTCGATGAAAAACTAAAGAGAGTTGAGATATTTCTTCGTGGAATACAAAACACCGAGGATGCACGAATAGTTTCCTTATACGCATGGACATGGTCATTTGATTTTATGGGGGTTGGAGTATACTTAAATGAAAATATCTTTTACATACATAATATCCTTCCCAGTACGATACCTAGAAGGAGCGTGAACATTGTTGGGTGACACACGTGATTTACGTGGAACATATTTCGGGGGAAATTTTTGTGTAACGAACGTTTAGGTTGGTTTTAAAAAAATTGAATTATTAGAGGGAGTTAAGAAAAATATTCTTTTAAAACATGTTTTTTTTTTGCAATGCCTCTTTCTTACATTTCTATTGTGCTACATACGTAATAATAATCAACAATATATTTTTCATTAAAAACTAGATCAAATATGAAAAAAAAAGTCGTGATGTAAAAGGCCGAAACAGGCCTCCTCTCCCCGGTCCAGACTCTGCACAGCCCACAAAAGTAGGACTCCCGAGAGGAACCCGGGCTTCAGATAAGAATCAGACGACACCGACCGCTGCACTCCTTCACAGTCCCTGACACACCGGCCCCGTCCGAAAGACCCAGTCTACGGTCCCACCAGTCAATGTCACGCGATTACTTTACTCACGTGCGTAGCGCGGACGACGGGATCCCTCCCCCACCGCTTCGTCGTCGTCCCCCTTGCCTTTCCCCTCCCAACACACCACCGCCCGCCGAATATTCCAAACTTGCGACCGGCGGCGGCGGCGGCGAGGGGAGGCGGAGTCCAACTCGGAGGAAGGGGCAGGAGGGGCACCCAGGCCCGAACCCTAATTCTGCTTCCATCGATTGGGCGAGAGGTGCGTTTGTGCGTGCCTTGCTTCTTCCTGCCCCGAGTACTAGCATTTTTCAGCTGCGGCCAGACTGATTTCCAGGTCCTTCCCTCGCCAACCCCGCAGCGTGAGTGATTCTGCGCCAGTTCCTTGCTTCGTTCGGGGAATTGGATTCCGGGGCCGAGCTGAACGCCACCCACCCGCATTTGATTTGGTTCTAGCATTATCCTCTGCTTTCGGCCCTAGGCTGGCTCTAGTTTAATTGTCGTTTATTCAGTTGCGCTACTGTGCATCTAATGTGATTCTGGGAGGACTGGCTGTATAACCTGGGACGCCCGTGTCACCACATATCAAAACCAATGTTTATGCTACTATGGGCATTTTGTGCTTCAGCATGTCTTCTGTTGCTGTTTGCAGATTCAGCACCGATTGATGCAATTCGTTCTAGCATATTTTCCCCAATCCATGAATTTACATTTAGTCCTCTTTTTCGAGTTGCCTTCATAATAAACCTGAACCTTGATTTCTTGGCTGCTGGTACCTTGGTATAGTTAGTTTTCAGTCAATAGGGTCTTCCCCAAATTATCGGTCGATGATAAATTGGAGCTAGACCGTTCGCTTTTTCCATCCAAGACAGAGTGCCTCTACATCGAGACTAAGCTGTTGGTGCTTATCTTTACGAGTTTGGTGGCAGCTATGGTTGGCATGTACCCAAATATTTCTGTTGGCATGTACTGAAACTCTACACTAGTCTGGTGGGTTTGGATAACCCACAGAGCAATGCCTGGCTGTTGCGATAGGTGGAGTTTCCTGGTGGTTGATGTTATTTTGCCTTTTTCTATTGGATCTAGTTCAGGACCTAGTTGGTTATACAGCAGTTGTTGGGTTCTAGTTGAGACATAAGACTGCCTGCTATCTAAGAATGTGTCTGCTGTGAACTTGCTGCAATCATGCTGATTGGTGGTTGACATGCATCACAGAGGCAACGGATTTACGATGTCTAGAGCAGATGAGGCGTTTCAGGCAGAGTCGAGAGCCACGGTGTTCTTTGGTGTTGTTACATCTAAATCGGAGCCACTCACGTTTGACGATTCCCTCAGATTTGTCAGGAAAGTGAAGGTGAGTCTGTATGCTGGACTATGTAATACCATCATTTTACATCCTTGCGATTATAAAGTCTATCTTGCATCGCCACTTCCTCTGTTTGATATATGCCAATTGGCTGGCATCGTCCACTGCTTAACTTTAATTTCTAACTGTCGCAGAATTTTCTTGTTCTGTGTTTTGATGTATTCAACTATATAAGTTTCTTTTGTTTGCAAAAACTATACCTTATGAGATCTTGAAATCTGTATGGGTACCCAGTTTGTATAATTATCAAGACACGAGCAAACCACTGCTAACTGTTAACTGTCTTCTTTTACTTGATTGTTTACATGTTACTGGAAAATAAAACAAGGCAATGAGAGAGGGAGGGAGTTAGCTCATGGGATAGCTTAGCTAATTTTTTTTTTGGTACAATCGGAAGGAACGACACTGCTAACCTGTGTGGTTATTTTAGTATGCTCTTGAACAAGATTAGAACTAGGGCTAACGCTCTTCTTCTTTTCACTCGACTATTTTCAGTTGAATTGTATAGATCTAGAAAATATGACAAGACAATGAGAGAGGGGGGGAGTTAAGAATGGCAATGGGATAGGTCAGCTGAAAACTTTTGGTACAGTCATAAAGAATAATATTACAAATTAGTGTGGTGATTTATTCTGCTTTGAAACAAAATCGGGTTTTACTGAATCAGACCTTGTACTACCTACAACTCAGCACATCCGCTCCAAGTAACACTGCCTAGAACTCAGCTTGTCAGCTATATCCTATTTGATAAGTACTCTGCTATATCCCCCCTCCAAGTAACACTTTGAACATGGCCGCTAAATTTCCAGTTGAGCTATATATCTAGTTGGTTATTGTATTGATTTACATTATAAAGTTTGCTCAATAATGTCTCATTTACATTTACTTATGCTTCACTTTACGATTAAGCTTCTTGTTTTTCCCAGGCCCGTGATCACATGTTATACCTGTCATTGTTCGACATTCTCGGCAGAATGGACTTGTCCCAGGTGGAGGCCTACCGAGCGGTATGACTTCGTTCTACCCCTCTTCCCAACAGATTTCTGAGATCAATGATTGAATCCTCTCCATCTGTCTGATCCTCAGTTGCAGCTGCTGTTCCGAGATCACCCTGACCTGTGCGAAGAGCTGGAGAAGTTCAGACCCCCCATGCCCGCGAAACAGGCGCCGAACAATATCTGGCCATGGGTCTTCGTGTGTGCTGTCCCTCTGGTCGCAGTGAGCCTGATCCCGGCTCTGGGGAACCCGGTGCTGTGGTTCGTCCAGCAGACGCTTGGCGAGAAAATGAAGGCGGCGGCGTGATTCGAGCCGGCACTCAGTAAATGTTGTAGCTCCTCGGCTGTTCGCGTTTATCCCATGATTCAATAATGTAACTAAACAGATACATCCTCTAGTGTATGTGGTGTATATATAGTTTTAGAGCAACATCCTGGAAGAACGAAAATTGGTTGTATGGGCCGTGAGGTAGGCACTGGAAAGAAATTTTTAGTGAGAAACTTGCAGATTTGTGCAAAACGATTATGCACTGGAACGTGCTGTCAAGAACTGGATCGAACTTCGCTGGCATCCCATTTACATGCCGCGACAATACTTCATATCAGAGTTGAAACTTCCTGTAGCTTTTAACCTGTTCCTGTGCATTGGCAGTGATACTGAAGCCGCTGCAGTAGGGCATTGAGTTAGTTAAAATGTAAATGATTTCGGAGCCAAATTAGATCTGTAAGCTGTGTCGGTGAATTTAAATGCATACATTGTCGGTGAACTTATGCAGGTGCAGCAAACAATTATGCGCTGGGACGATACTGCATTTCAGAGTTGAACTGTGGGTAGCGCCTCGGCATGTCATTGAGTCGATTGAGCTGTGAATTTTTAGAGGCAGATTTAATCTGCAAGTCGTAATAATAAGATCGGCTAGGATGTAGCATAAGTTGTCTGAATTTCTGCACACGTCTCCAGATTGGCACCATATGGGTACGGGTAGAGCCATTCCATACCCGTACCCGTCACCTTCAATCTTACCCATACCCGTCAACGGGTATAACTTTTTTTCATACCCGTCACCCGGCAGGGTAAATGGGTACCCGAGGGTAAAAATACCCGCGCTTACAGCACATCAAATTGATCAAGAAATATGACATGAGGTGAAACAATCCTAAATAGGGGACTAATCATCAATAACCTATCAGCAATTGTGAGACCGGAAGCGTGAGGTTCAACCTAGTGAAGGTGTGATTAGGGGGAAATGAAATACTTCAGAATTTTACAGCAGCCAACTTATCAAATTTAAATGGGTACATGGGGGAGAACCAACCTGTGGTTGGATGGTTAGGAGGGCAGTGGCACCCCCAGCCCACCAGAGTTCAAATCCCAGATTTGACACTTTGGTGTCTCATAAAGGCGGAATATTCTTCAGTGGGAGGCGACGTTCCCGTCGACAGCGAGGCGCCTATGGTGACTTCGTCAATCTCAAGACCCGCCGGATCAGTTCTTCGATGCAGTATCTTGGAGGTGCTCATAGGGGTAGGGTGTGCGTGCGTGCATTCATAGGGGTGAGTGTGTGCGCGTATGTATGAGCACCTTTGATTGTACTGTGTTTCGCAAAAAAAAAAATGGGTACATGGGTATGTGGGTATGGGTTCTACGATCTCATACCCGTACCTACCCTACCCAATGGGTATGATATTTTTCTATTTACGAATCCATGGGTAATATTTTGTCACATACCTGTAATCTTATTGGGGTTTTACCCGGCGGGTACGTGGCTTATGGTACCCATTGCCATCCTCCAGAAGAGGAAAGGGAAACAAGACGAAACTCGGATGCACTGATGTGTTCACCGTGAGACCAAGCAATACGCGTCTGACTCAAAGAAGCGCACACCGTCCGAGTCGCCCATGCCGTGGCATGGAGCGCGTTTGACCTCACCTCAGCTTGTAAACCATACTCTATGCTGCTGTTGCATGATTCAAGTGCATTCCCCTAAGAGCTTGTTTTGCAGCAACTGTTTAGTCCCGGGATCGTGGAATTCAACTGAGATTCTATACCGAACTTGGTTGCCTGTGATGGAATTGGAACTATCAGAACAATTGGAATTTTCAGGGAATTGGTATTATATGTTAAGTAAACTAGAAGGATACCTCGCGCGTTGCAGCGGGAATTCTCCGTTAACTCTATATTGTAAAAAAACAAAAGGATATAAGTTGATTGGAATAGGATGTTATTTGTAGGAACATGCAGGATTCAATTGGCGTAAATAGTCGAGAGCTAACTTAAAAAAAAGCTGACTTGAAATGGTTACGTAGTTTTTTTTTGAGAGAAACCACGTAACATATATTAAACAAACCCAGTACAACACACGCGGAATCTAGAAGAAACTAGAGGACACATGACCGAGAACATTTGCAGAAAAAACCCCCAACAAAAGAAAAATACACAAAAGGGCCTAGAGGTCCCTGCAAACACCATCTTCTTCCTCCATCGCCGGATCCGAGCCAGCACCTCGCCATCGCTGGCTTTGTGGGTCGCACGAGAAGCTCCTCGCAAAGAGGAGCGAAGATTTCCGCTGTCGCGCATCGACCGGGGCTCATCCCCATGCTGCAGAACGGATCCCAAATCTGCCGCTCCACACCGATCAAATCAGGTGAGAACGACAGATCTTCCAGCATCGGGCCGCCAACCTGCTCCCGAGCCATCATCCTCACCGAACGGTCGCCGGCGCCACCAACGGAAGCAGGCACCAACCGTCTTCCTCCCTCCTGAACAGGGACTCCAGGCTTCGCGACGGCGCCGGAGGGCACGCCATCGGGACGGGGTCGAAGCCAGAGAACAAAAGGCCCACAAAGCTGCCGTCGCCACCTCCTCACCGACAGCTTCAAGGCATCCTACTCTTGCCATACAGGGGTGGCAAGAAACATAGCTCACGAGCTCCTCGGCGAAGCCGAGATGGGGCTGGAGCCGGAGCAAACTTATTGAATGGAGCCGCGCCGTCGCCGCCACCAAAGCGCCGCCGCCACCAAACCCTAGATCTACCCTATCTACACACCGGACCAAGAACCCCGGGGTTCCCCATCCCTCCCGCGGCCGGAGCGGCCGGCGGAGGGACGAGGAACCCGCAGGCTTGCCGGCGGAGGGAGGGAGAAGACTGGTCGCCGCCCTCTTCGCCTTTCTCTGGAGCAAGGAGAAGGAGGGGGGAAAGACGACCCCTTAAATGGTTACGTAGTTGACGGCTAAAAGTGGATGATGTGGATAATTGGATGACTTAAAAAATAGATGATGTGGCTTGCATGTAGAGTATTAATGAATGTTAATGGGGGATGACATGGACAATTGAATGGCTAATAGAATGGATGATTTGGATAGCTTGCATGTTGAGATATACAACTTAAATGGCGCTCTAGTGGGGTTTTGCTTTATAAGAGATATAGATTTTATCCCTCACACCATCATTTTTCTGAAATCATTTCATTTGATAAATCCTTGTGGCAGCCAAACATGATTTTTCTGCTTGGAATTTAAATCGGCAAATAAAATGATGGTGTCAGTGTCCTTTCATTTCATATCTACCAAATGAAAAAAATGAAATGAAATGAGAATGTTTTTTAAAGAGGGCAAAAGCCTTGTTGTATTCCATTGATTAAGAAAGAGTTTACAAGAGTAAAAAGTGCAAAGAGCGATTACAACATGACTACTCTAGCAGCATCAAAGAACTCAAATGTTTGGCTCCCGCAAGAGCCGACAATTTAGACTCATTCTCAATTTTATCTAGAATAGCCGCCGGCACGTCGTGCTTGTTCTCGAAGACCCTCGCGTTCCTCTCATTCCAAAGCTCCCAAGTGACAAGAAGGGTAATAGACGCCAAAACCCAGAAAGAATAGATAGAGTTGGCCAAGTGTGAAGATCAAGGAGAAGAAGACCGAGCCAATTCCTGACGAGCCCCCAATGTCGAATGGTATAGCGACAATTGACGAAGAGATGGTCCACCGACTCGAAGACCCTATTGCAAAAAGTCAATTACCACAATTTGTCCAACCGCATTCCTCCAAGCGCCCAAAGCCTATTTTGGACATGAAGCCAAGCAAGAACTTGATCTTGGGTGAAGCCCACATTTTCCGCACCGAGGAACTAATAGGGCGATAACTCCAAAGAACTAGGCCTTATAAGCGGAGTTGGAGGAGTATAGGCCATTGTTAGTAAGGTTCCAAGAAATCTCATCCATAATCCCGTCATGAAGAACAACGTCTCTAAGCTTAGCCCAAAGAGATAAGTATTGATGAACATGCTCGAAAGAAATATCCACATGTTAAACGAGCTCTAAAGGGAAAAAGTGAGTTTGCACGTAGGTTGTAATACTTGCTTGCATTATTTCTTTTAGAAGTCCATTTCAAAACAAAATTAAAAGATGCTATTCTTACAGGTCTTAAGTGTAATAAGTCCCCTAACATGTTTTTGCATTATTAATTTTTTTGAAAAAGTGGGTGCACATATGTTGCCATACTTGTTTGCAGCAAGTGTATTACCCTTAAGGTCTCATCCGTCTTATCGGGATTCAATCCAAGGACTAGGCTTGGATCGGGTAGATCTCATACCATCGCCCAATCCATGTCAGACTAATCCTTGTTTAACCCCTCCAAAAAATATCTATTTGCTTAAGCCACCGCTATCACCACGTCTCTGCCTGTTGCGTCTTGCTTTGTGAATTTTTTTCCACAAGTTGCATAGGGTAGATTTGTTCCAGAGCAGCTCACTACAAGATGGACGGGATAAGTCGGACTAATATTTCTGTTGGGAGTATAAACAAGACCTAATTCTGGTGGGCTGAAAAAAAAATACCACGCCACGGTGGAAAACCAGAAAGAGGCCACAATCCAGATCATGGAATAAACGACGAGGTATAATCAGAAAATTCTCCCTAACTATTTGCTTGAAAGGGCATGTGCAATGGTTGATAAGACCGTTCTATCTTATTCCTGCCACGTAATGTAGATATAACAGTAAAACATGGTGTACAATGAATTATTTTTTAGTCTTATCTTTAGTAACGAGACATCCTAAATATATGGTGTGAGAGATTGTGCTAAGAGATCATCTCTTAGCTAAGAGAAGGCAAAGTCTTTTTTCATCTTTCTCTTTCCTCCACCTCAGCATTTATCCTACGTGGCAGTGCTAAGATATCACCATTGTATATGTCCTAAGTGCGTAGCAAGGGAGCCTTAGCATAAAGGAACCCTCCCATGCGGAGCGGAAATAGCTATCGTGTATACATTGATAAAATATGCCTATGAGTGGTCTCCTATAGCTGAAGCACAATTCAGGAATAAGGTATGTAGCTGTTTTTTCTGTTTAATTGTTTTTTCATGCTGTAAGAGTCTAACATAGATATGATGTGGTATTCTAGGTTGAAACCTTGTCGCAAGTGAACGTTCACCTCCTGGAGATGTATCCTGCCGTAGCCCGCGCTCCACTCCAAGGCTCGTCCAGCTACGTCCTACGTGCTACGAGATGGACAACATAGACCAAAAGGAACCCTTCCCCTCCACTCCCGAGCCGCCTCCCTCCTGGATGGCTCCGGAGGTTCCCCCTGCCCCAACCCTAAGTTGTTGGATATATTAGCAATTTTCCGCATGATATAAGTAAAACAGAAAATAAATAGAACACGACTAGAAAAGGGATAACCAAACTAGTCTTGGCATCTAACAGAGAGAATGATAAAAATAATTCTAGACAAGATAATAGAGATAGAAGCTGCATCATGATCTCGACTAGGAGAACGAGGAGAACATATGGGACAGCGGAAGAAGACCCGTTCGTGTTGCCGGAGTTGTCGCCCATGTCGTTGTAGAGGCTGCTAATGTCGGGGAAGAAGTCGTCGTCGGGGAAGAACTCGTCCGCATCCGTGATGTGGTCAGTAGTCGCGTAGAAGCGCTCCCCAAAAACTTTATCGCCACTCTCCCGTACATGATCTCAAGCATCGGGACTTCGGAGGCCTACTGTCCCGGCTTGCGGTGCACGCCGCAAGACGGGATGGAAAAGACCTTGATCTGTGCAAAGTTCTGGAACTTAGAGGTTGTAGTGTTTCGTGTGTGTTTATCGAGTGGAGTGACCTCGTTTATATATATACACATAGGAGGAGGCAAATAGCCTGCGGTGGGAGATGAAATGAAGGAACGAAAGATGAACTGAACAGGCAGCAGTATTCATTGCCCACTAAGCAAAAACGTTTCAGATTTGTGTGCATAACCATTCATTCAAATTCCATACATGCGTGACAAAAAGAAAGAAAAGATCTTGGCTCGAGGCATTCCCGCAAACCACGCCGCGCGCATCGCGTCGTGACGAACGGGCGGCGGAGAAGGAGGAGCGTGTGTGGGACTCTTCTCATACTTGTAGACCAAGTGGTGCAGCCCTCCTTATAAGTAGGTCCAACTCTCTCCAAACTAGCAAGGTGGGACTACACTTTTGTCCCACCCATTGCTATGCATGAATGGGCTAATTGGGCCTTTGGAATTTTCAGGAATTGTGGCCTAAATTTTGATGGGTTGGTCCTACATTAGGTAAAATTTTAACAATCCCCCACCAGATCTCAGAGGCACATAAAATTTACCTTTGGTTTCAAAATATTATAATATACCGGTACTATAGTGAAGATTGTTAAGTTGAACTTTCACCATAACTCTATGCTACACTAGACAACTACTTGAACAGTGGACTAAGCCTTGAATTGCAAGTTTTCTTCGAATCTAGCTTCACACAAAGCCTTGATCGATACTGGGCTATCGCAGGACTTCCCCGTGGGTGGAGCTTATGCGTCATACTCCATGGCCTTTCATGAGTTTATTGGAGAGCACCTAACTCTCGTAGACTGCGACGTTTAACAACAAAACTCATATAGGTGTATTCTTCAACAGATGTTCTGTAGGACAACATCCGTGCTTAAATAAGCCACTTAGAACACATTAAGATAAAATCAGCCTACCGTGTAGATTAGGAAAGTATTGCATCTTCACGGAGTGGTATCATTCAAAGAGTAAGGATACTTTCCTCTCGGTTGACATATAGTTTGTCTCCCAAATCTAATTCACGTGATCTCTGATCACATAGAGTGGGTTACCACTGTGGACAACTTATACGGTGGGTCTTATACCCATCTCCTTCGATGCATATCTATCACATTGCGTGATAGACCCTTTGTGAAGGGGTCTGCCAAATTTCTAGTCGTATGGATATAGTCCAACGCAATAACTCCGGAGTTCCTCATTTTTATGACATATTTTAATCTCCTCTTCACATGCCTTGATGACTTCATATTATCCTTAGAACTGTTAACATTGAGGATCACAGTTTGATTATCATAGTTCATTGGGATAGCGGGTATTGGTTTCTCAACCATAGGTAAGTGCATCAAGAGTTCACAAAGCCACTCTGCTTCAAAAGTGGATGTGTCTAATGTTGTGACTTCTGCTTTGTTGACGTCGTTAAGATATGGTCTGCTTGCAAGACTTTCAAGAAACAACGCCACCACCAAGTGTAAACACATATCCAGTAGTGGTATTAATCTCATGAGCACCAGAAATCCAGTTTGAGTCACTATAACCCACTAGTACCCTCAGATACCCGGTATAATGAATGTCATAACTCGTAGTGCCTTTGAGATAGTGCAAACCCTTTCAAGAGCATGTCAGTGATCATCGCCAGGATTTGAGCCAAATCAGCTAAGTTTGCTCACAACAAAGGCGATGTCAGGCATCATAGCGCTAGCCAAATACATAAGCGAGCCAATAATCCGAGAATATCTCAGTTGATCTCTAGCAGCCGTTTTATTCTTTCGAAGCAGCACACTAGCTGACCATAAGGAGTTGGAGAAGACTTGAAGTCTCTATACCCAAAACGACTCAAGATCTTCTCCACATAGTGAGATTTTAGCAGGGTAATCCCACCATTGTCAGCCCTCAGCAGCTTGATGTTCAAGATTACATCAGCTACCCCAAGATCCTTCATCTCAAAACAACGAAATAAGAAATCCTTGATCTTCTTGATAATATTTAGGTTGGTTCCAAAAATTAGTATGTTATCGAAGAACAAGCAAACAATGACTCCTTCAACGCAGCATGGCGATAGTACACACAGTTATTAGCTTCATTTACAACAAATCCTTCAGCAGTTAAAGTTCTTTCGAACTTCTCGTGCCACTGCTTAGGTGCTTTCTTTAGACCATATACATACTTCAACAATTTTCACACCTTTCTTTCTTGACCATTTTCTACAAATCCATCTAGCTGGTCCATGTAAATTTCCTCATCCAATTCTCCATTTAGGAAAGACGTCTTAACATCCATTTGATGAACGAGAAGACCGTATGAGGGAACCAGTGATAGTAGTACTCTAATGGTAGTCAATCTAGCTACAGGTGAGTAGGTATCAAAGAAGTCTTCACCTTTCTTTTGGGTATAACCCTTGGCCACAAGTCGTGCCTTGTATTTTTCAATTGTACCATCAGGTCTAAGCTTCTTTTTAAACACCCATTTACATCCTACAGGTTTGCACCCATAAGGACGATCAGTGATCTCCCGAGTTCCACTAGTCAAAATGGAATCCATCTCACTTCGGACAACTTCCTTCTAGTAGTCAGCATCTAGAGATGCATAGGCTTTCTGAAATAGAAGTGGGAGTATCATCCACGAGATACACAATGAAATCATCACCAAAAGACTTCACAATCATCTGTCTCTTACTCCTTTTAGGAGCTTCATTGTTATCCTCCTCAGGATTCTCAAGGTGTTCTATCAGAATGGTGGATTCAGGAATTGTAGCTAATTCCTGACTAGATGTACTAGGCATCCCTGATTCGATGAGCTTAGCATACCCTTCATGGGAAATATATCCTCAAAGAAAGTCGCATCATTCGACTCAGATTTTACTATCAAAAATCTATAGCCAATGCTATGAAAAGCATACCCAGAAAAACACAATCCACATATTTTGGTCCAAGTTTGCGCTTCTTGGGAATTGGCACATTGACTAAAGCCAAACATCCCAGAGTTCTTAGGATAAGAGATTTTCAAACTTTTCTTCTCCTGTTCCTCTAATGGAGTTATTTCTTTATTCTTTGTGGGAACTTGGTTTAGGACATGACATGCAGTCAATATCGCCTCCCCCCACCATGCCTTGGAGAGATCCTATGTGTCTAACATGGCGTTAACTAAATTAGTTAGAGTACGGTTCTTTCATTCAGCCACCCCATTTGACCGAGGTGAGTAGGGAGGCGTCCTCTCATGGATTATACCGCCATGTTCGCACAAAATGAATCAAAATCATTGGAAAAATACTCTCCACCACAATCAGACCTAAGCCGCTTGATCTTTCGATCAAGTTGGTTTTCTATTTCAGCTTTATAGATTTTGAAAAAATTTAACGCCTTATCTTTTGATTTCAGAAGATACACATAACAATATCTAGTTCAGTCATCAATCAACGTCATGAAGTATTTCTTTCCACCATTTATCAACACACCATTCATCTCACAAAGATCTGAATATATGAGTTCTGGAGGTTCCAAATTTCTTACCTCCTCAATCGTATGTGACTTGCGAGGTTGCTTAGCTTGAACACACAATTGACGCTTAGAACCCTTGACAGTAGTGAAACTCGGGATTAAATTCAGTTTACCTAGCCGCATCATACAACCAAAATTAACATGACAAAGATATGAATGCCAAACATTTGTCTCAATATTGGTGCAAATATGATTAACAACTTTATTACAAACGTCTGACAGGGATAAGCGGAACAAGCCCCCACACTCATAGCCTTTACCAACAAAGGTTCCAAATTTTGACACAACAAATTTATTGCATTCAAACACAATCTTATAGCCATCACGACACATAAGCGATCCGCTAACAAGATTTTTATTGATAGAAAGGACATGATGCACTTTCTTCGGGTACACGATCTTTCTCGAAGTGAACTTCGGATCGACCGTACCAACACGACGAATAGTAGCATGCGAGCCGTTGCCCATCATCACGAGAGGAAGTCCATGTGACCTGATAAGAAGAAAACATGGAGATATCAGCACAAACATGTACATTGGCACATGTGTCAATCCACCATTCGGGAGAATGACATACCGAAAGGATAGTAGGAAATATACCATACCCATCATCCTTCATCTCGGTATCTCCAATGACAATATTGGCGGTCTTGCCGCCCTTTCCTTGCCGACGCTTGTTAAAGCGGTTTGGGAAATTGGGAGCCCAATGATCGGGGTCACCACGGACGTGGCATACTCCTTTCTTCTTATCAGTATTTTTCTTGAAATTGGTAGACTGTGAGGCCTTGTTCTTCCCATCAAATTTTCCTTTCTCATCATACTTGTTCTCGTTCTTGGACTTGTAGGATTGGAAGTTCTTCTTCTATACCAAGTTGGCACTAGAACCTCCCTCAACACCTCGAGCACGTATGTCTTTTGCTCTCGCCTTTTCTTCAACATCACGAGTACCTATGAGATTCGTGACACAAAACTCTTGCCTCTTGTGTTTCAGAGAAGTAACAAAATTCCTCCATGAAGGAGGAAGTTTGGCAATGATGCCTCCGGCAATAAACTTATCCGGTTACACACACGTGAACTGCCCAAGTTCCTTAGCAATGGACTATATATCATGAGCCTGCTCAACAATGGAGTGCTCATCAGTCATATTATAGTCATAGTATTGCTCCATGACATATAATTCATTGTCCGCATCCGAGACCCCAAACTTGGCCTCAAGCGCATCCCACATGTCCTTGCCTGTTGACATGGGCATACCCTTCGGGTAACCATTATTAGTATACCAGGCTCGGCCCAATATGGAGGAGACCCAATATGGAGAAGGCCCAACAAGGCAACCCGAAGAAGTAGTCGACTAGGACTCTTGTAAAACCCTAGGATGGTTGCATATATAAAGCTAGCCAGGGCACCCGAAAGAGGGAGGACAACGAGATAGACAGAATATAGACAACATAGCTCCGCCTATGGCGGCACCATGTAAACATATTATGCTCATATACTTGGATTGCTAGCAGCACGTAGGGATCCTCCACCGAGGGGACCCGAAGCTGGGTACGTCGTGTGCCTAATCTCGTCCCCGGAATCTCCATCGTCGCTCTCTCCCGAAACCCTAGTCTACAATCCGTAGGCATTGCCGAGGTGATCCCTCGTCAATTGGCGCCGTCACGTGGGGATTTGCGACGACTGGATTTCGTCATCCGGGCGGGATCCGTCAGTTTCATCATCGATCAAGCAATAGCCTGATGAGATCGGGTGTTCGAATTTCGAGTTCATCGATAAGCGGCGACTTCATCATCTTCAAGTGCAATTTGTCGTCAGCGATTGGGTATACAACAGATCAGGATGTTCGTCTCGGTTTGGGTACCAGCGTGTTCGTGCGTACATCTACAGGAAGGATTCAGAGAAGAAGCGTATCCGACGATTACACGTGATCACGCAGCTGATCAGATTGAACATGGAATTCGAAGATCCAATCGGGCACGGAGGCCAGGACATACGTCCACTACATCTAGGAAGTCCAAGGCCGGCAGGACTAAAACAGTGCATCAAATCACCGTGAGCTCTACTAGGTTTTCCTTGGAACGTTTGACGAGCACTTTCCAAAATCTGAGGATCAATTTCAACCAAAAAGCAAAGCTAAGTACTTTTATTACTATCTCACGTACATACGTATAATTATTATCATCTGGATCTCTTGATTTCTCCACTAGCGTCACTATTTCATAATAGGAGTTGCTTCAATCTGTACTCTCTATGAAACTAACTGACAATATTAAACAAGCAACCATGACTGTTTTAGAGCAGATATCACAAGATAATTAGGGACTACCATCCGATACAAAAATATCAAGTGCTATATTTCTAATTTATTATTACTCGTAAAAATTATTCCGCCAAATATTTTTTGGCTCGTACTATTATTTGCGTGCAAATTTGTGTTCTACAATTGCAGATTGAAACAAAGCTTTGACTACTATGTTCGGTCAACTGCGCCCGCTGTCGCACACCCGCCACGTGCTGTTGGGCTCGCCTGTCACGGATTAGATATGTTCGGGTGTTCATCAGTCGCGGGCGTCTCGCGGCTACATCACCCATTTTCTGGCCATGCAACTACTTCGAGTGCGTCTACCATGCGACCTGCCTCCACATCGGCCTCGTCGCAGCCGAGCTAAGTGTTCCTCTTTCGAGAGTCAATTATCATTTACTTTCGCCACACCCGAATACTCGGGGCTGTGCCGTTACAATATTACAGCAAAAACACCCGACACTTGGTGTTGCGCCATTACTTCGTTACCACAAATATGCTCGGTTACTGGTGGATTTCTTTTCTTCGGCTTAGTGGAATTATCTTCTCCGAAATATATCTTCTCCGGCTCAGTGGAATTATCTTCTCCGGCGCAGTGGAATTATTTTCTTCGGCTTAGTGGATTTATTTATTTTGACTTAGTGGATTTATCTTATTCGGCTCGGTGGATTTATTTTCTTCGGCTTAATGGATTGGTTTTCTTCGGGTTATCATTGGTTTCTCCTAATATAATATTACCCGATGTGTTTCCAGGTCAATGGATTCATCTTCTATGGTTATTACTAGAACTATTTTCTTCGGATCAATGGATTCATCTTCTATGATATCAGCGGATTCATCTTCTATGATTATTACTGGATTCTTCGAGCCAATGGATTCATCCTCTATGATATCGACGGATTTATCTTCAATATATGCTCTATATTTAATGGCATAATCTTCAATATGGATTCATCTCAAATACTTCATCTGGGATTCATCTTCGTATATTATTGTCTATGGCTTCATCCTAAATGGCTTTACCAAATATGACGCCGCGACTCCATCAACTTCTTTCGACATCAAGGCTAACACTCGGGGGCTCGGCAACAACTTTGCCCCGGGTCACGACTGCAACACAGCGTCTAAGCAACAATCATGACATCACCCCAGCAGCGCTCGGGGGCTCGGTTATTTTTTTTTCGGCAACAATTTGGCGCCATCTATTTTCGTTATTCGGTGGTTTCTACTTCGGCCAGACTTCTTCTATGCACTCGAAGACTTCATCGCGCATCGATTCCATCGTGCCCAAAAAGCTAAGTGTTCTTTTATTTCACACAAGGTTGATTATCATTTACTTTTTCCGCACACGACACTCGGGGGCTGTGCGGCATAAATTTACTTTACATATCATCGAATCCGAGCATCTAACACCGCATGCGAAAAAGAGAGTCAATGAAAAGATAGAAAAGGTTTGTTTATTTGTGCAGGAGAAAGCAACATTTAAAGTATATAAGAGAGAACCCGACGAAATTGTCTACGGGGAGAACTAGACGAAATTGTCTACGGGGAGAACTCGACGAAATTGTCCTCAAAGAGGACCCGAAGAATTATCTTCAAGGAGGACCCGAAGAATTGTCCTCAAAGAGGACCCGGAGAAATTTTCCTGAAGGAGGAACTCGACGAAATTATCATCAAGGAGGAACCAAAAAAAAAGGGGAAAAAGAAGAGGATAGACAAATCTTCGGGTCCATTGACTCGTCATTTGTTCCGAGCAAGAGCATCGGCGATGTGCCTGACGACAATATAGAAGAACCCAATATATTCGGCTTTCTCATCACGCCCGAGAAAAATATAGAAGAACCCACAAAATGGGTCATTGCATCAGCCGAACAAGGAACTTGACAAAATATTCTCAGAGCGCCAAAGTCGCGAATAATCTCTGAATGCCGCAAAACTCTGCGAAGGTAAGACCCCGGGTCCGTCCTGTGTGGCGTGGCATCGCCAAAGACTGCGCTCTGCTACTTTTTTCCACATCAACAGATGTGAAGAAAAATCCTAACGGACGCGTTAGGTACCCGATAAAACATGAATGGGGCTCGACAGATGGTAAGACCTTAAGCGGCACCTGTCGAGTTAACACCAGTATCCCGGGATCATGTCCGGGGACGTGATCTTGAAGTAGGTTTTTGCGGATTGCCACTAGAGCAGTTAACTAGTACCTGATCCGTCAGATGAACTAGCCCCAATTACCATTATCCCTGTACAATATAGATATGGATGTCAAATAAAAATAGCAACGGCCTGGAGTCGATAAAAAGAGGGGCTGCGCCAAGTTGTTTATCGAGTAGTACAACTTGAGCCTATGCCTAGGTGCAAGCACCTGCTCATAGGCTCGGGGCTACTCTTATCGAGAGTATTGTTCACTCTCCCGATAAAATACAAGAAAGAGGAAAAATTGTGGTGTCGATTAAAAGCAAGTTGAGCCTACACCCAAGTGCAAACACTTGGCTGTAGCCTCGGGGGCTACTCCCATCGGGAGCGCTGGTCGCGCACCCGATAGAAAGATAACTTCGACAGCATCTACGACAATTAAGGTTTGTAGACTCAACTCGATT
This sequence comes from Lolium rigidum, assembly GCF_022539505.1. Classification (NCBI taxonomy): domain Eukaryota; kingdom Viridiplantae; phylum Streptophyta; class Magnoliopsida; order Poales; family Poaceae; genus Lolium; species Lolium rigidum. The sequence continues at coordinate 309,317,607 of NC_061513.1, forward strand.
CTACGACTCGAGTGGAGCCTACTCCCATCGGGAGCACATGGATTTCATCAAGTCTTCCAGAAATATAGTTAAGTTCTTCATCGAATAGTACAACTTGAGTCTATGCCTAAGTGCAAGCACTTGCCCATAGACTCGGGGGCTACTCCCATCGGGAGCGCTGCCGCGCACCCGATAATTTCAAGAATCGTCGACATCATCTACGCTACACATGATCTACGACATGGACCTCGCCTTTTATTTCTTCGACTTCGAAGATGGTTATGCTTGGAGTTTCTACGCAAGTCTTCGACTTCCTTATAAACTCGGGGGCTACTGACATGGGCATACCCTTCGGGTAACCATTATTAGTATACCAGGCTCGGCCCAATATGGAGGAGACCCAATATGGAGAAGGCCCAACAAGGCAACCCGAAGAAGTAGTCGACTAGGACTCTTGTAAAACCCTAGGATGGTTGCATATATAAAGCTAGCCAGGGCACCCGAAAGAGGGAGGACAACAGATAGACAGAATATAGACAACATAGCTCCGCCTATGGCGGCACCATGTAAACATATTATGCTCATATACTGGATTGCTAGCAGCACGTAGGGATCCTCCACCGAGGGGACCCGAAGCTGGGTACGTCGTGTGCCTAATCTCGTCCCCGGAATCTCCATCGTCGCTCTCTCCCGAAACCCTAGTCTACAATCCGTAGGCATTGCCGAGGTGATCCCTCGTCACCTGTAGTGATGGACAAATATGAGTCAACAATATTCTCACCAAGAACACCGATAATAGCACCTCTCAAAAGAGTGTCAGCTTCATCGAAAGTTTTCTCCTCGAGGGGAGTAAGCTCTCCTTCAGACTTGCCTATAGTTGCATCAAAGCATCTGATGGTTGTGAGCCAGAGAATTGTTTTGGCATGCCATCTCTTAAAATTGACACCCTCAAACGGAGGTGGCCTCAGAGACCAGCAAAACCAACAGGGGAAAATTTCCTAAGGTTTTTGGATTGTTGGATAAATTAGCAATTTTCCGCATGATATAAGTAAATTAGAAAATAAATAAAACATGACTATAAAAGGGATAACCAAACTAGTCATGGCATCTAACAAGAGAATGGTAAAAACAAATTCTAGACAAGATAATAAAGATAGAAGTTGCATCATGATCTCGACTAGGAGAATGAGGAGAACATACGGGACAGCGGAAGAAGACACTTTCGCGTTTTCGGTGTTGTCGCCCATGTCGTCGTAGAGGCTGCTGATGTCGGGGAAGAAGTCGTCGTTGAGGAAGAACTCGTCTGCGTCCATGATGTGGTCAGTAGTTGCACAGATGTGCTCCCCAAAACCCTTGTCACCGCTTTCCCGTACAGGTCGATATCAAGCGTCGGGGCTTCGGAGGCCTACTATCCTGGCTCGCGGTGCACACCACAAGACGGGATGGGGAAGACCTTGATTGGAAAAAAGTTTTGGAACTTGGAGGCTATAGTGTTTCGTGTGTGTTTCTAGAGTGGAGCGACCTCTCTTTATATACACACAGGAGGGGACAAACATGATGCGGTGGGAGATGAAACGAAGGGACGGAAGACGAACTGAACAGACAATAATATTCATTGTCCACTAAGCAAAAATGTTTCAGATTTGTGTGCACAACCGTTCATTCAAATTCCATTCATGCATGACAAAAAATAAGAGAAGCTCTCGGCTCGAGGCATTCCTGCAAACCGCGCGCGTCGTGACGAGGCGAGCGAGCAGGCGGCGGAGGAGGAGGAGCGGGTGTGTGGGAGTCCTCTTCTCATGCTTGTACACCAAGTGGTGCAGCCCCCTTATAAGGAGGTCCAACTCTCTCCAAACTAGCAAGGTGAGACTAAACTTTTGTCCGACCCCTTGCCATGCATGAATGAGCCAATTGGACCTTTGGGGTTTTCAGGAATTGTGTCCTAAATTTTGATGGGTTGGTCCTACATTTTGAAAAATTCCAACATAAGTCTCCCCCTCACACCGCTCTTCTGGCCGCCGCTGGCGGTAATGGCGACGCCTATCCGTCCGTCTCGGTGGTGGGCGGGGAGGTGCATCTCGGCCGCGGTTCATGGGGGATGGTGGGTGGCGGCGGAGGTTCATGGGCAGCGCGGCTGGGCTTGGCCGGTCCCTGAGCGCCTCCACCGGAGCGGCGACGAGGAGGAGGTGGTGCGCCGCCGAGCGGTCCTCCACCGCTCGGTGGAGATCTAGGTTGGCTCGATCCAGTCTGGGCATTGGCCAAGATCTGCGCCGGTTGAGCCTAGGCAGGTATGTGTTCCTGGTACTTGTTCTTGCCACGACAATGAGCCATTCTTGGCAGCCCTCTCCATGTCTGCCGATCTGGTTGTAGTTGATTGGCGGCGAGGGGGCTGCTGGTCTTGTGAATAATGTTGGTGTTCCTCGGATTCTTCTCACACCAAGTTAAAGATCTGTCGGATGCTTGTTCCCATCACTCTTGATGGATAGTCTTGTTCCAGAAGGCCCTGCCGACGAAATTCATTGTGTGAATTATGCATGAAGATTGCTTGGATTGGGTGGTTTCGGTCATGTGCACCTGATACGTTGCAAACGTATAATTTTGTATGCTTCATGCTTGTTTTACACCAATTCCTATATGTTTTGTTTACACTTCGCTGCACTTTTATACATTTTCCGGCACTAACCTATTGACAAGATGCCACAATGCCAGTTCTCTGTTTTCTACTGTTTTGTATTTCAAAAAAGTTGTACAGGAAATATTCTCGGAATTGGAAGAAACAAAAGCCAAATTTCATATTTTACCGTAACTAAGACGGAGTCCAGAGGAGAGACGAAGAGGCGCCACATGGCGGCCACACCAGCGCTTGGCGAGGCCAGGCCCTAGCCGCGCCGTGCGGTGGTGTGGACCCCCCAGGAGTCCACTTACCTCGCCCTTCCGCCTATTTATTCACGATCTCGGGATAAACCTTAATACCCGAGCCTCTGTCCACGAAAATTTTCGTCGCGGCTGCCATCGCTGACCCTAGCTCGGAAAGGTTCTGAAACTCTTCCCGGCACCCTTCTGGAGAGGGAGATCATCACCGGAGGCCTCTACATCGACATGCCCGTCTCCGAAGGGATGCGTGAGTAGTTCATCTCTGGACTACGGGTCCATAGCAGTAGCTAGATGTGTGTCTTCTCCAATTTATGCTTCATGTTTAGATCTTGTGAGCTGCCTATCATTATCAATATCATCTTTATGTAATGCTACATGTTGTGTTTGCTGGGAGTCTTTGAATATTAAATACTATGTTGAGATCGGTTATATACTTGTCATATGTTATTTGTGATCTTTCATGCTCTCCGTTACTAGTAGATGCTTTGGCCAAGTAAATGCTTGTAACTCCAAGAGGGAGTATTTATGCTCGATAGTGGGTTCATGCCTCTAGTTTTCTAGAAGAGTGACAATAACTTCTAAGATTGTAGATGTGTTGTTGCTACTAGGGAGAAAACAACAATGCTTTATGGCAGGGTAATTCTATTGTTTACTTTACACACATTGCTTAATGCGATAATCTATTGCTTGCAACTTAATATTGAAAGGGATTCAGATGATAACCGGATGGTGGATTATTAGTCATAGGCGCAGTTGGATTACGGTCTATGTATTATGTTGTAATGCCCAAGCAAATCTCATAGTAATCATCTTGTCATGTATGGTCTTTATTCGATCAATTGCCCTTTAATTTGTTCACCCGACATGTTATTTATCTTTATGGAGAGACACCTCTAATGAACTCGTGGACCCCGGTCTTTTCTTTTACACTAATAAAATCATCATGTTCTGTTTACTTACCGCAAGAAATGTTATCTTTAATTCCACTCTGCAAACAAACATATCTTTCCACACTATACGGTTAATCTTTTGTTTTCAGCAAAACCGGTGAGATTGACAACCTCACTGTAAGTTGGGGCAATGTATTTTGGTTGTTTTGTGTGCGGGTTCCATGTTGTTGCTGACGCCGGTAGTGCGCCCTACCACAAGTCAGCTAGCAACACCTTCAGAAGTCACACATTTCTCCTACTGGTCGATTAAACCTTGGTTTCTTACTGAGGGAAAACTTGCTACTGTGCTTATCATACCTTCCTCTTGGGGTTCCCCAACGGTGTGCAATCTGCTCTCATCAGCACCAATGTTTTTTTATTTGACCGTTTGGTTTCAGAGGGATTGCTTCGAAGCTCTGCTGGCTGTTAATATCATGGAGCTCGTTTTTATTTCCATGGTGTTGGCGGAGAAGGTCGTGAAAGCCAAGATCAGTGGAATAGCAATGGTGGTCGGATATTGGTGGTGATGTGGAATTGGCTTAGTGCTTCGTGACTTGAAATAGCGACATGTATGTGGGGGCGACTGCACAGGAGAAGTTCAGAGTCTTATCTTTCATGGTCAAAATCCAAGGTCTGGCTTTAATTGGTTGTGACTGACAATGTTCTTGTTAAAGGCATTGTTTTGAGAGGAAGGACTTTCTTCAGGGTGAAAACCTAAGATCTATGATTGGGTGATGACAGCACTTGTGCACTGTTTTCTTCTTGGAGGCGTCTCTTATGGAGAAGCTGATCTTTTGTTGTTGTTTTGGTGGTGTCAGTGTTGCTGTTTCAAGAAATAGATCACTGTAGCGGGACTTTTTTTTGTAATTCTTATATCTTGTTTGGTTGTGTGCATCCTTTATGCCTTTAGGCCATGACGTTGTTGCATAGGCTAGGTGTAATTGGTATCTTCGCGATATTAATATATGCTCTTTATCAAAAAAAAATAGACCAAAAATCACACGGCATAAACTGTGCCTCGGCAGTATGCTTTTGTGTACTCAGTAATGTACGTTAGAGTTTTATTTTTGTTTTTGGAAGCACGTGGTGCACATTCAAGCCGTTGGGGCCGATTGTCCCATAGTACAAGTAGAAATGAGGGCGGCACTTGAGAGCTGAGTGGGGCAATTGAGAGCCGCTCATCGGGTGTGTCCACCTACTTGGCACCTCCTCGTCGTCCGAACACAAACATCCGTTAGTTGGGTGCCGTGTTGTATAGTAATTTAATGGGAGATACCTGATGCGTCGTATATGTCACATGGGAACTAGTGTTTGCTTGATGGGAGACTCCTAGCTCAGCATTTCAAACACATCTTGCAACAATTTTTTATTTAGTTATGCAACAAATTCTGTTTACTGCAACATGCTAAGGAAGTTGGTTCCAACATGAAGAAACCAATGCATGTGTCAACACGGATATTAATTTGCAGGATCACCAAATATCAAGGTTTGTGGTAGGCGCCCAAAATTGACGCACATGTAGCATCCATGGGTATATATGCAATAAAATTTATGTGCGCTTGCAACATGCCAAACTAGACAATGCAACACATGCATAAATGAAACATCTAGCCTTATACAACTAGGCACTTGTGGGACTGACATTGTCACCTCGGGCTCGTCGCTGATAAACCAGACTCGTGTGCTCCACAATATTTCCATATGTACTTAGAGACCCTAGATGCCTCGTGGCCCCACCTTGTCGGTAACTCATCTTCACCTTGGCACATGTTAGAAAATCTAATCCAACGACTAGCCCCTAGCTTTATGGACACACCAACCCACGTTGACGTCAGACATTAGCTTGTTGTTTTCCTCATTTAGAACATACGATAATAAGTACCATTTGTCATCGTGCAAATCAACGGTAACGACTAACGAATTTGTTCGTGTGGCGCATGAGGGGAACAACTTATTTACCAGATGAGAGGAACAAGTTATTTACCGTCCTTGATGGTTATTTTGGACATCTCTTTAGGAAACCGCTATTTTCTTGATTTTATTTAGTGACACAAGCAATATTGTCGCTAGCATGATGCTTGGGAACTCGGATATACGATACACTCATAACTGTGCCAACCTGAGATCACCGACGTTAGGCATGTGCTTTTTTGTCCTCTTTTTGGTACAAATATGGTACTAAGTATTATGTATCATCTACCAAATATGTGATCATGACTAACGACTTTGCTTGCGCGCCGTGCATGTGGGGAACAAGTTGTTTATTGTCTCTCAGGTTCCGTTTGGATATCTCAAGATGAAATTAATATCTTCTTTGACCTTTTTGAGTGAATTAAGGCCATTGTTTAGTGTGATTTTCATTGAACTATGTGAATTTTTTTATTTATTGATTTACCTAATAAATACCAATTGGTTTCAACTAAATGGTGAGGAACAAACGCATGTATTGCAACATCAAACAAACAAGCTTTGTGGTAGACGCCCACGCAAATGCACTGCACATAACAAATATCAATCATTAATTTCTTCCAAATTATTGCTAATTCTTGTTACATTATTAGCAATTGGTTTCAACTAAATGGTGAGGAACAAACGCATGTATTGCAACATCAAACAAACAAGCTTTGTGGTAGACGCCCACGCAAATGCACTGCACATAACAGATATCAATCATTAATTTCTTCCAAATTATTGCTAATTCTTGTTACATTATTAGCACAAATAAATCTAGGACATAGCACACGCAACTCGTGCCCTATCATTCAGCGGCGGCCCATGCTCCAAGTCTGGCCCACTTCTTATGGAATCTAAAAACTTAAGATGTTCCCTCCCAAGATTCCCCTATAAACCGTAAATCTTATTACTTGGAGGTTCTAAATTAGTTGTTAAATAACTAGTTTAGTTTGGAAGCTCGAGCTAATAAACTAGCCACCTAAGGGAGAGGGAGATTATTTGTAATCCATCAAAAGAACTAGGCACCAACATAGAATTTTCGATAACCAACCTAAGGTTGGGTGGTTAGAAGGGTGGTTGTACCCCCAGTCCACCAGAGTTTAAACCCCAGGTTTGACATCTGTGCGTCTCATAAAGGCTGAATATTCATTCAGTGGGAGACGACGTTCCCGTCGACAGTGAGGCGCCTGTGGTGACTTCATCAATTTCAAGATCCAATTCGTCGGCTCAGTCTTCCGGAGATGCTCATAGGGGTAGGGTGTACGTGTGTGTGTTCATAGGTGTGAGTGTATGTGAGCGTCTACGTTTGTACTGTGTTTCTAAAAAAAACATAGAATTTTCTCATGCCCATTTCATATTTCTTACTGCTAGACAAAAAAAAAATACCAGAAATTCGGGTCAAGTGGATGCCCGAGCTAGCCTCTATCATCCTCTGGCCCTAAGGGTCATACTTCAAAAGGAACACCGAGACGAAGCATGGATGCAACAATAGTTTGTTTAAATACATACAAATTAACACATATATATATATATATATATATACATAGCATTGCGATTATTTAAATTTTATAAAATTTTCTAATATTCTTTATTGATTTGTCCAACAATCTTCATCTAACCCAATGTGAAAATAATTTCATCGAAATGAAGGGAGCGCAACTTTACAAGTACAAAGTACTATCAATACTATTGCCCTGGCATATGCCCCAACTTTACTCTCTCATCCGTCTCCCAACATATCTCAAGAAACCATATATAAGAAAACTCAATAAGCATATCTCAGAAAAAAACTCAACAATCCATGACATGCATTTTATGCTAAACATCCACTCCACAAACCAGTGCATTTTCACGCAAAGCATTCACTGCAAAAAAGAGAAGTTCGGTTACTTCCTAATTACTTGGTCAATTCTTGTTTCCTCTCTTGCACGAGGGGCTTGCTTCTGGGGTCTCAATCTCTCTCCACGAAATTACAATGCGATGATGAGTCACATGAAATAAACAACAACAATGTGTCCCATTCTTGGCGTATCAATTTAGGTTTCCCTACCAATGTTTGAATATGACTCTCTATCAGGATCTCTCATTGTACACTAATCACCATCCAACATCAGTCAATTCCGTCTGGCCAACATGCATGTCCACCAATAATTAGTGAGCGTCATAGTAGGTATAACTATACAAATCAATCAATATAAATGAACTATTTTATACATATCATTCAACATCAAACATGAAAATGCTAATAAAATGGAGAGATGAGCTTAACAGTACATAATGGACACGGTTTTCTTTAAGTTATGTATTGATCGTAAGGTGCACAGAAGCATGAAAATTCTAACCCCAACTGGTTTTTGTGTTGATGATGTTGTCTTGTAGATGTGTGCAATCCCAAAATAAAAAATTATGTTATATTTCTTCATCCAAAAGTAAAAGGGGATCAATCACTTAAATTGTATCCTCATATCAAAAACATACTACAACTCTTTTTTACCATGATCTATCACATTGTCATTGAAGATGATGATGTTGCCTCAATCCTCAAGGCAACGGGGCAGGACATGGGCCAGGCAAAGCCTAATGAATGGAGATTAATGTACATCAGCTCATCATACATTGTTTGGAGAATGGTGATGAAAAAAGAATAATACACTTCCATTTTGTTGACAAATTGGGTAGCTAGGGAAAAATGGAGTTAGTTTCGAAGTAGAAAATAACCCATATAGCATTTTAACTTGACTTGGGGGGAGGGGGTGGAATTGTTGTGATTTGACATAATACTTTTGTTCAGCGTTCGATATGATCATGTTTCAGAAACATAAACGGGTTGCAAATAAAGGTAAACAATATACATTTTGGTTTTCACTACGCTTAACAATTGCATTCCATGTTGATTTTTTAAATTATTTTATTGGAATCATTTTTTGGTGATTGTTCAATACACAAAAACAAATAGATCATGCCCCGATGGTTTGCCACGCCCCTTGTAACGCATCTTCACATGTGCCCCCTTACAAAAAAAAAAATTGATGGAACAAGCAATGCCAAAGGCTCAACATATACAACCTCCGCCAAATCATTTTTTTGTGATTATTAACTTATTTTATGTGATCATAATGTTTGCAAATTATCATGTGACATACATTGAGATTCTAGAGGTATTCACCATGTCTAAATGGAGTACCCAAAATTGCATAGCCTGGATGGAACTCGGATATATATGGGCCATGTAGACACTATGTTGGCATTCCAACAATCCATGTCAGTTTATTTTATTTGAGAATGTCTCACCATATAAAATTGCATTTTCCTTCTTAAGCTCCCAAATTTATCCGACTTTGATATTACAATATACATAAGACAAACTTGATGAGAGCTATCATTATCCCGCGAATAATTTTCTAAAGTAGTATAGTAAACGTAAATATGGTTTTCTATATTCAAAAACTAATATATGATTACCACCTGAGTTATGTATCATAAACTGTTCAATGTCAGGTTTTATTTGATATCTCTGTTCATATAGGTTACATGGCTCATTATAATGTTGCATCACCATACAACTAGCTTGTCCTACTTTAAGTCCCCAATTTTCTTCGAGTTTCATATTAAAATATTTTGATACATAAGACAAACTCGATCTAAAATATCATCATCACATTAAGAATTGGCTAGTAGGGTGGTGAAATTAATCAAGTTGTAATAGATTAAAGAGGTAAAGCAACCAACATATACATGAGTTAAAGTTTTATATTTATTTCATTTCAAATCTTCAATCATATCTATTTTATCTTCTATGTTCCATAACAAACATTCTTTGCTTTAGTTTATTATGTTGGGATTTTCTTTAATTGCAAGCAGAACAGCCAGTGTGGCTAGCTGGATATCTTGCTCACAAGTAAACCAAAATTTTGGTTCTATATAACAATTTCATTTCATAATGTCGAATATATCAATTTAAAATGAGCATAAGAACATGCCTCATTAGACTTCACCTCCAAGAATATAGTGCCTCCTGTTTTGATTCGCATTATTTTAGTTTGTGTCGTCTCCCCATATTGTTTGGAACAACCACATAGACACCTTCATGCGACTAATGCCACTTGCCTCTGTTTTTCTACTTATCAGAAGTGAACATATGCATGCGCAATAAACATGTTATGCACTATTTCATGTTACATTCATTTAAACGAGAGGAAGAACGGATGTGCTGGTTATAGGGGCATGCTTATTTTATTTGCCATTATGTTCAAGAAAACAAATATATGCATTCATAGTTTTATTTTTAATTAACAATGGTATTTGTAAAAAATATGTAGAGCATCTTTAAAATTAAAACGTGCAAACATGAGGAAAGAACGATCATAAAAAATTATATCTATTGTAAATTGTATGCTCTTATTAATATTATGGTAGTCCGGGTATCTCATTCATGTATACGTAAATATTAGTTTTTGTAGCCCAACATGTCTGTCCATGCAATCTCAAGTAGTCGGACACTCGGACATACTACCTAATTTACCACACAATATATTTATGGAGTATGTAAGTTTACATATCTTTGCATGTAAACTTAATTGAACACAAATATATTTATGGAGTATAACATTTTTCTATAGCCTAATATTCATTTGCGTGCACTGTCTTATGCAGCCAGATGGGTAGCCTAATTGTGAAAAAAAAAATGAATCATTTGCTAAGTACTAGCAGTGAATTAAATATCCAAATATTAAAATAATTTGGATCATGTGTACTTTAAGGTCAATTTTTTTAAGAGTATATGTAGGTGAAAGATGTTTGATTCACTTAATTTGAAGCTTTTTTTTGCCTAATACAATATTTAGATGGTTTCAGCCTTCCCTTCCAAATTTAAATAGTTCCTATGTTGTCCGGCAAAATTCCCCAAAACGATGAAATCTAAAGGGGTTCAATATTAGGTATAGCACGTATAGCTATTATTCCAGTGCTAAAGCAAACACATATGGTGAACTACATCATTGTTAAAAAAATTGCAACCTTTGTGCTTGCAAAATCTCAAGTACCAAGAAAATAATCGTAGCAATTGTTCAGTAAAATATGGTACATATCATGCCGAAAATATAATGCAATGTGAACCCATTCCTTTAAACTCATTATTGTGCCTGAGTATAAACTATGGAAGTAATGATGATAGGGAAAAATAAATTTCAGATCTACTAATGTAGTTGAGAATTTAGTGAAATGTGTAGCACATAAAAAATGATATTTAAACAGTTATGCAAATTTAAAAAGTCGTATAGCCAGCAATTTCATTGCAATAAGTCCAAATTCAAAGACGTATAATTTTGTGACACGCAAGAAATCATAATGATTCTTGGAATATTGCCGAGTACCTTAGTAATTAGCTGGTACATGTAGTTTTAATGATAAAATCTCCTTGAAGTTCAGCATATCTTTCATCATCCATGAACCTAACGCCTTGAAATTTAAATACACAATCGATTACAAACAGTAAGCATCTTCACCTTGAAAAAGTGGTTGTTGCAATCAGAGATGCTAATTAAGTTCCCTAGAAAATTTAGACCGTACCCCTTCCTGCTCAGGCTGATGTATTGGCTTGGAAACTTATTCATATGAATGTATTTGAGTTACTCAAGGTATACAAATATCGAATTGGAATCCTAGACACAATATATTTATGGTAAGCAATATAGTTATGATCATAGTAACCATCTGCAAAGTTCAAACCGTCGATCAGTGAACATATATATATTAAAGCTAGTATGTAATTCTAAAGCATAATAAGTAGAAAGGAATAAGTGTTCGGTATGAAGCTGCATGTCCTGGCACATGGTTACCAAGTTAATCTATAGAGGAGATGACTCATGAAGCAAGCTTTACTGGCAAGTTGCAACGGATCACAATCATCTTATCAGTGTGCATGTACATGCTGGTACGTAGGGCAGCCGCATGTGCATGATCAATGCATCAATCTTAGGGCAGTGATATAGCAAACCGTAACCTACAACAAATAGTTCACCAGATAAGCTGATGAGATGGATGTCATGAATACTTTAAAGGTGATCTAGGCCAGCAAGAAACGCAATCACGTTAAGCAAATGGAGGAGGAGATTAGAAGGAGCCGTTGACACCGAAGCTGACGAAGGAAGACTAATGGATGGCAAATCACAAGAGGAGGTGGAGAATGCGGATAGATGTGTCAACTTAAGGGGCCACGGCCAGCAGCACTGGAAGAGGCGATGTCATGTCACGAGTCAAGAATCGAGAGCACGTCTAACCAGCCCCCATGAATACTTTTTCGGAGCGAAATGTATTGGAATCAGACTCAATGTGTGTGTACATTTCAAATAACTTGAATGGAGTATTTTTAAATATCAGTCATTTGTTACAGATCTGTCCGTCTAAATAATTTATGTGATGTGGATTAACGAGGTATCTTCAATGGTGTATATTTGGTTTAGTAAATAATAATAGTTAGATAGATATGTGATCTCTGTCCTTTCTTGCACGTAGTATACCATAATAATTGCGAGTTTTACGTTTGAAACCTAATAGTTGCACTTTCGGGCCTATAACGTGTTCCCCGTCCTGTCATTGACAAGTTGGTCTCATGTAGGAGTCTACACAAACAGATAAAATTACGCTACAACAAATATATATGAAAACTCAGTCACATATAAATATTCTCTTATTCAAAAAAGCACATACAAGATAACATTAGCACATATCCTCAAACTACAATGCTTGCTAGGATAGATGCATGATGTATTGTGTAGCCAGACAACTAACAAACCTCCTCTTATTTAGATCCAGAAAAACAACCTCCCTAGTCAGTATTCAAGGAAAAGCAGGACGAAACCACATTGGCGGTTGATAGGGATTGCTTAGCCCTGCATAATCGGTCAAGGAGACATTGCTAGGAATATCCTCAAGATTCAGATCAATGGCAACAACATCATGGTCGGCCAGAGCAGCAATGTACAAACAATTCCTCTTCAAATCTCCCGTGGGCACCGACACGGGAACGTACAAAGGATAGTTTGGTCCAAGAAGTAATGCATGATCACCAATATCGCGAACTTCTGCAATGCTTTGTGCATCATTGTCTAGCTCATGAATCACAACCCCATGCACAATGAAGTTCCAATACTGGTTGCTATGACTTGGTCCTGTATTACCCATTCTAATAGGAAGGTCTTCTCCGTACGGGCTGACAATTAGTATATTGTCTCTCAGAGATGGCGCAAGAATGAAATCAAATCGTGCCCACCCTTGGGTATTAACAGACGAGCCCATCAGTAGCTTGGGGTGTCGTCCTCCTTGGTCCAAATTCCATGACCACAAGTCGCCGTTCTGGCAAATACCAATGATGTTACCTCTATGCATAATAGCATCACAGTAACTCTGCCCATATCTATCGGGATTCTCCAATGTGATCCAGCGATCACACCCCACCATCGTATAGGACAAATTGTCGAGTGATATCCCAATGGCAAAATAACCATCAGCGTTATTAGGAGTTCTACACAGTTGCACGCGATCAAATGACCCTGCCATGTGGTCAGGCAAGTCAATGCAACATCCCTTTGTGATAGGATTCAAAAGCTGGACACGGGTTGCTCCAACATTGGTGATCACTAGCCATTCATCTCTGCCGCCTATCCATCTCCCATATGCCAGTCCCTCCACCTCTACCGAGAACACCTTGCTTGACAATATGTTAGTGATAGAAAACAAACCCCGCTCATAATCATCCGGGATCTCCCAACCATCATCGGAGGGGGAGGTGATTAGGGTGGGAGCACCTGGCTGAAGGCGGCGATTCTTTGCGTAAACAGCTGCCCATGGTTTACAGACCAACGGAAAGCTGAGGACATCGAAAGCCCCCAGGAGATCAAGAATGGCATTGCAAATATCCGCTGGAAGATTTATCCATCCATGGAAAACGGTGGAAGTGTCGCCGGCATCTGCATGTAGACCACCATGACATGGTTAAAGATCAAATACATTAATTAATTGTGATCGAGTCGTGAAAACTATTGTCTCAAGTGATCTTAGAGCATCTCTAGCCGAACCCCTAAAACCCTTAGAGGAGCAAAAATTAACGAATTGCTATAATGTTTAGAGGAGCAATTTTTTAGGATTAGGCCTCGCGGCTCATATTTTTACTCGTGCAGGACTCCGCCGAGCAAAAGATTCCGCCTCCACCCACTTTTACACCTTCGCCGCTACGTCGCCTATTTCCGTCGGCGTTCACTCCGACGATGACCTATTTCCTCCACTACAAGCATGTACCCTCCTCCGCTCTCCTCCGCCACCCCGCTTCGCTCGGCTACTGTCCCTGAATCGGGTCGCAACCATTTCTATCCTGCCACATATTTGTGGTCGTTTCCGTACACAGTGAGCTCAATTTGTTCAAAAACTAAGCCATCAAAGGATGTAGACGTCATAGATCGACCGCCGCGAAGCTAGGCTTCACCAGAACCGAGGCCCCAATCATATTTCTCACGAGGCTAGATCCAGACGCTGCAAAGACCGGCGGCAGTCAAGACTACTATTCTGCGACCTCTATGTCGTCGATCGATTATCTCCATGGTAACATGGCCTACCACGGACAACGCCTCCACCAGATTCACCACCGGCGCCGACAATAACTCGGATGCGGTAAAGTACCTAGGGTTTGCCCATTTTGGATTTTTTCCCCAAATTAGACAAATTTGATTTTGATATTTCAAAATTAGGATACAACATGTGAGGCATGTGGTGCTCCTGGTTGGCAATCCTTGTTGAAGAATTGTGAAGAGACCAAGATGAAAATTTTAGAAGATTTGAACTTGACAATTGACCAAAAGAAAAAGCTGGAAGATAATTAGATCGAGCTAGCTCACGAGAAAACAAGGAAGATGGAGTTCTTGAAGAAAAAGAGAAGAAGCTAAGAAGAAAATAAAAAATGGAAAGGCGCAAAATATTTTAAAGAGCTAAATTTTATGAGTTCGGCTAGGATCCACTTTTTTTTAGGGAAACAAATATGTTTAAAAGATAAGAAGGCATACACTCCTCTAAATCTTTGGCTTTCGCCCTGCTTTCGGCTAGAGATGCTCTTAGTGAGGAACTCAAAAAATAACATGGACTAAGGCAAAAGATACGTACCAAGATCACCGTGTTTGGGCTCAGTGGACACAACGACGGCGTTGGTGCACATGGTGATTATCTCTTCCTCGCCGATCTTCCCGAAAAACGACGGCGGCGCGCTCTTCTCTTCCGGTAGTACACTGCTTGGGAGTTGGGACGGGTTCTTTCTGTGGCTGGGCAGTGCGAGAGCGATGGTGGAGATGCACAGGTATAAATAACGAAGCTAGGGGAAGGCATTCGGAGGCAACGGTAATAATAGTGTTTAATGCCTGCCTGTTGTTTTCCATTCTGCGTGGACAGATCAGGGACGTCCATACGTACATGAGCGGCTCCCCATTGCCCTATCTTTAGAAAATGGAAAACAATTAATTGTTAATGCATATCTCGAGGTGGATGGATATCGGTTACCATGCATATGGAAACAATTTGCTTGAGACAGATCGCTACGTTTTGTTTTTTTTGGCATTTCCTTCTTCATTTGGCCCACGCAAAGGCATGAGTATACGCTGGTTAATTCGGACAGATCAGTACCTTAATTGTTCATTCATACAGTATATCCAAATTAATGTGTATACACGCGTACACCCTCCTGGAGCATCCTGCGGTTGCTAGTACTGCAAGCAAGCCTTTTGCCACCACGACATACGCAGCTGTGTCTCGGCTGTATACTCATGCGTGCTCAGTAATATACCTAGAGTTTTCTTTCTGTTGCGACCGATTGTCATGTTGTACGAGTAGATCAAAATGAGGCTTCTGCACTCGTGGAAAACCTATCAACAAATGCATGATTGGCTGCAACACATGAGACGTTAGCTGGGTGCCGTGTTGTACAATCCGGTGCAGTACACCCCATGATGTCACATGTCACATGGGAATATTTGCTCGAAGGGTGAAACACTATAGCTCGAACTCAAATTCTTGTTTGTTCGACCGACAAAAACACCCATCGTGGAAGATTATGTAACATCCTTGCTTTAATTTGTTTCTCTCCCGGTATGGTTTAAAAATTCTTGGCATTTCAGACACATCTCGCAACAACTTTTATTTTCTTATGCAATAAATACCGATTGGTTGCACCATGTTGAGGAAATTGGATGATAACATGCGCAGCAGGGGAACAAATGCTTTGTATCAACGTAGAAATTAAATTGTAGCATTAAACAAAGGCTTTGTATCAACGTAGAAATTAAATTGTAGCATCAAACAAAGGCTTTGTGGTAGACGCCCAAAATCTTTATCACGGAGCCTAGAGTCTTCAACCAAGGCCTCACTTCACTAGGTGACAAGCGTGCGTAGGGTTCTATGATGTACTCCAGGGTGACAAGTCACCAGTTCATGAGACCCACCTGCTGAGGACCCACCTTCTTAGCGACTCAACGTCACCCTGTCGTAAGTTAGAGAATCTCATTCAGCGAATAGCCCCTTATTTCTATGGACACGCCGACCTACGCTAACGTTAGGCATGAGCTTGGTGTTTGCCTCATCTAAAACAAATACGACAACAAGTATCATTTATCATCGACCAAATATGTGGTAACGACTAACAAACTTTTTCGCGCGCAACACGTGAGAGGGACACATTATTTACTGCCCGGGGGTTATTTTGGACATCTTCTGATGAAACCACACCTTTCTTGGACTTTATTGAGTGGCACAAGCAATATCGTCGCTAGCGTAATGCTTGGAAACTTGGATATACGATACACTCATAACCGTGCCAACCTAAGCTCGCCAAGATCGGACATGTACTTGTCGCTTCCTTTGTTTGAAACAAATATGGTAATAGTAACCATTATGTATCATCAACCAAATCTATGGTCACGACTAACAACTTTTCCCATGCACTCTGAGTGAAGGGGACAAGTTATTTGTTGTCTCTCGAGGTTTTGTTCGGATATCTCATGATGAAACTACTTTTTTCTTTGACCTTTTTGAGTGAAGTAAGCAATATCGTCGATATTTTCATGACGGTAGAACTTGGTGACAATTAATATTTATTTATGCAACAATGCCGATTTGTTTCAACTAGATGTGGAGGAAATTGATCATGACATACGCAAAAGAGAAACAAATGTATGTACTAAAGCATCAAACACACAAGCGTTGTGGTAGACACGCGAAATCATTGCCATATGTTGCATATGTGTATATATCTAGCGAAACATACATGTGCTTACAACATGGAAATCTAAATAATGCAACATACACTATTAGAAACATCTAGCCTTCTTAGGGCCTGACATTTGTGGGACATAAATTGTCACCTCGAGCTCATCGCTAATAAACCTGGCTCACTAGTGCCAAAAATGCAGCCATACTAAAAGAGCTTAGAGTCTTCAACCATGGCCCCACATTACTAGGGTGACAAGCGGGCGTAGTTTGTGTGATTGTACTGCGGGGTGAGTTCAAATCACCAACTCATTGGGCCCACAAGCTAGTGGGTGACCTTGCCAGTGACTCTCCTTCACCCTGTTGTATTTTAGAGAATCTTATTTGGCGAGTAGATCCTAGCTACGATGGACACCCCAACCTACGCTGATGTTAGGCATGAGCCTGTCGTTTGCCCCATCAAAATTAAATACGTTAGTAATTACAATTTATCATAGAGAAAATCTGGTTAACGACTAACACTTTTTTCGCGCGGGGCGTGAGAGAGGAACACGTAATTTACTCTCCCCGAGGGATATTTGGAAATCTCTAGATGAAACCGCTATTTTCCTGGTATTTATTGAGTGACAGAAGAATATCACCTCCTAGCGTGATGCTCGGAAACTCGGATATACACTACACTCATAAGTGTGCCAACCTAGACTCGCCAAGATTGGGCATGTGATCATAGTTTCCTTTGTTTGAAACAAATATGCTAGTAAGTATTATGTACATTCAACCAAATATATGGTCACCACTAACGACTTTGCCGATGCATGGTGAGTGAAGGGGAGAATTTATTTATTGTCTCTTGAGGTTTTGTTCGGACATCTCATGATGAAAATACTTCTTTATTTGACTTTTTTGAGTCAAGTATATCATCGTCAGTTTCATGCTCATAGAACTTGGTGACAATATATGTTTATTTATGCAACATATACCATTTGGTCTCAGCTGCATGTTGAGGAAACTGACCATGACATACGCATCAGAAAAACAAAATTATGTACTACATCATCAAACTCACAAGCTTTGTGGTAAATGCACGAAATCGTCACCACATGTTGCATATGTATATGCAGCAAAATATGAATGCACTTTCAACATAGCAAACTAAACAATGCAACATAGACATATCAGAAACATCTACCCATTTACAACCTGGCATTTGTGGGACTAACCTTGTCAACTCAAGATCCGATAAACCTGACTCGTCGGAGCCACTATGTTGCCAAGCTCAGCCTAGAGTCCTCCACAAAGACCCCACATTACTCGGATACAAGTGGTCGTTTCTCTCACATACTTGAGGGTGGCTTCAAATAACTAACATGTGGGTCCCACCAGTTGAGGTCCCACCGAGCTTTTTACTTCTCTCGTTGGAAATAAATACGGTAGTAAGTATCATTTATCATGTGACAAATATGTGGTAAGGACTAATGGATTTGTTCACGCGCATTGCATGAGGGCAATAAGTTATTTATCGTCTCGTCCCCGGGGTTATTTTGGACATCTCTTGACTAAACCTCTATTTTCTTAGAGTTACTAAGTGACACAAGCAATATCGTTGCTAGCGCGATGTTGGGAAACTCGGATATGTGATACATTCATGACCGTGCCAACATAACATCGCTGGCATCGGGCATGCCCTTGTCGTTCCCCCTATCTGAGACACATGTGGTAGTAAGTATATCATTTAATATCATGCAAATATATGGTAACTAATACTCACTCCATCTCAGTTTAACATACACCTTGTTTAAGACAAAGTTTGATCATTAATTTAGTTAATAAAATATAAATTGTATATCTACAAAATCTGTACCATTAGATTCGTATTCAAAAAAGGTTTCAAATAATATAACTTTTTAAAATGTATTTCATATTTAATTGACCAAAATAATGGTCAAACTAATTTTTTTAAACAACGAGCATGCCTGTTAAACCGAGACGAAGGAAGTAACAAATTTATTTGCGGGTAGCGAGTGAGGAGAACACGTTGTTTTATGTCCCCGAGGGTTATTTTGGACATCTCACGATGAAACCGTTATTTCCTTGGACTACATTGAGTGACACAAGAAATATCATCCCTAGTGTGAGGCTTGGGAACTCGGATGTACAATACACGCATAACCATGTCAATCAGAACTCACCAAGATTCGTACATGTGCTTGTTGTTTCCTTTGTCTGAAACACATATCTTAGTAAGTATTATGTATCATCAAACAAATATATGGCCATGGCTAAAGGCTTTGGTGACGAATGATGCATGAAGGGGACAAGTTTTTTACTATCTCTCGAGGTTTTGTTCAGACATCTCATCATGAAACTATGTTTTTATTTGACCTTTTTGAGTGAAGTAAGCTATATTGCTAGTGTGATGCTCGTGTAACTTGACGACAATTTATATTTATTTATGCAACAAATACCGATTGGTTTCAGCTACATGTTTAGGAAATTGCTCACGACATATGCAGCAGAGAAACAAACGCATGTACTATAGGAAAAAAATAGCGCGCTATAACAAAATAGCGTGGATCTAAAAATACGCTATTAGCATGCTATAGCGTGCTATTAACGCGAATAGCGCGCTATAGCACCGAAATAGCTTAGTGTCGGTTCTTCAAATATGCTATAGCGTGCTATTAGCGTTGAAATAGCGCGCTATTTTTTCCATGACTATAACACACAAGCTTTGTGGTAGACGCATGAAATCATCTTTGCATGTTCCATCTGGGTATATATGTAGAGAAACATACATGTTTTACAAATGTCAAACTAAACAATGCACAATACACATACCAACAACATCTAAACCATTTATAATATGGTATTTGTGGGAATGGCTTTTGTCGATGCCGTGAGAACCGGGGACCGTAGGAATTCGGCCAGCGCATGTCGCCTTCCTGGCCTGCCTGGTCAAAATCGGATTCTGAATACCCTCCCATGAGGGGCGGTGCTGCTCCTGGGGAGGAGTCTTGTAACTTTTCCGACTCTTGGCGAAGGAGTCGTTGCTCTGGCGCTCCTTATAAGGAACACGTGGATAAAACCCCACCAACCAACATAGCCTGGCCGAGGCATCGAGACCCTCATATATATACCACCGCTCGGCAACAGAGGTTGCTGGTGGCTCTCCTTCTGAAGAAGAAGCGTATCTCGCCAACGGCTGCTAGTGACGTGTGGGCGTACCCGTGGCGCAAATGCACACATGATACATGGCACATCCGCTAGTATAAAAAGGAGTGCCCAACCTTTGAAAAGGAGGTTGGATACCAAAGCAATTGGAGTCTAAGGAGAGAGTCTTCCCGCCTTAGTTCTTCGAAAGATCAAGAACAAGCTTGCTAGAATCTCGCGGGAAAGGCGAGTTCTTCGATTGTAATCATCACACCACCGATAAATTCAAACAAGCATGACGTAGGGCCTTAGCTTGCAAGAGCAGCCTGAAGCTGGGTAAAATTGTCGTGTGTTTGACATGCTTGTGTGAGATTGTTTCGTATTGCCTCCCTTCTCCAAATCTTGTGAGTGACTCAGCACCACCTTGGAGTATGCTAGAGAATCTAATCCAACGACTAGCCCCTAGCTTCTAAGGACACGTGATACGTTGCAAACCTATCTATAATTTTTGATGCTCCATGCTTGTTTTACACCAATTTCTATATATTTTGTTTACACTGCGTGGCACTTTTATGCATTTTATGGAACTAACCTATTGACAAGTTGCTACAGTGCCGATTCTCTATTTTTTGCTGCTTTTGTATTTCAAAAAAGTTGTACAGGAAATATTCTCGGAATTGGACGAAACAAAAGCCGAAGTTCCTATTTTACTGTAACGAAGACGGAGTCCAGAGGACAGACGAAGAAGTGCCAGGAGGCGGCCACGCCATGCCTAGGCGCGGGCCACCCCCTGGCCGCGCCTAGGGGTGTTGTGGGCCCCTCGGGCGCCCACCGATCTCGCCCTTCCGCCTATTTATTTATCTGATCGAGAAAAACCTAAATACCCGAGCCTCCATCCATGAAAAGTTTTATCGCGACCGTCATCGCCGACCCTAGCTCGGGAGGGTTCTCAAGCTCTTTCGGCACCCTGCCGGAGAGGGAGATCATCACTGGAGGCCTCTACATCGCCATGCTCGGTTCCGAAGTGATGCGTGAGTAGTTCATCTCTGAACTACGGGTCCATAGCAGTGGCTAGATGGTTGTCTTCTCCAATTTATGCTTCATGTTTAGATCTTGTGAGCTGCCTATCATGATCAAGATCATCTTTATGTAATGCTACATTTTTTCTGGGATTCGATGAATATTGAATACTATGGTTGAGATTGATTATACACTTGTCATATGTTATTTGTAATCTTGCATGCTCTCCGTTGCTAGTAGATGCTCTGATCAAATATGTGCTTGTGACTCCAAGAGGGATTTATGCTCGATAGTGGGTTTATGCCTCTAGTAATCTGGGAGAGTGACAATAACTTCTAAGATTGTAGATGTGTTGTTGCTACTAGGGAGAAAACAACACTGGTTTGTCTAAGGATAATTCTATTGTTTACTTTACACACTTTGCTTAATGCAATAATTTGGTGCTTGCAACTTAATACTGAAAGGGTGATAACCCACAAGTATAGGGGATCGTGTGTAGCCTTTTCGATAAGTAAGAGTGTCGAACCCAACGAGGAGCTAAAGGTAGGATAAACATTCTCTCAAGTTCTATCAACCACTGATACAACTCTACGCACACTAAGCGTTTGCAATATCTAGGAAATAAAACTAGAGCGATAACGGGTATGAGAAGTGACTTTGCAGAACAATAAAATACACGGAATAAATGTTAGTGCTGCAGCAATAAAACAAACTAAACTAACAGTACCATGAGTGTGGAAAGGCGGTGGTAATAGTGGTGGCTTTGTCCAAGATCAATTAGTGAAGATCTTCGGTTCAATGTCTTCGATGCAGCTTTCTATGTAGGAGAGGCTAAATATACATGCTCTCCCTCCGGGATTACAAGTACTATATGATTGGCTTGCTAGCAAACATCCGTAAATACTACCAAGCATTAAGGTTTCCCCAATGATGTCTACTCACGCTTCTTTTCCTGTAGACAGTGTTGGGCCTCCAAGAGCAGAGGTTTGTAGAACAGCAGCAAGTTTTCCCTTAAGTGGATCACCCAAGGTTTATCGAACTCAGGGAGGAAGAGGTCAAAGATATCCCTCTCAAGCAACCCCGCAATTACGATACAAGAAGTCTCTTGTGTCCCCAACACACCTAATACACTTGTCAGATGTATAGGTGCACTAGTTCGGCGAAGAGATAGTAAAACACAGGTGGTATAGATGGTGGTAATATTGCAGGAAGTAAAGATGCAGTAAAACAGTAAACAAGCGGTGCCAGAAAATAGCTTGATGGCGTGGGAAGCAATTCTCTGTGGTGTAACTTATTCGGAAACAAGGCCTAGGGATCATACTTTCACTAGTGGACACTCTCAACATTGATCACATAACTGAATAAACAAATACTCCTTTCTCTACACTCTCTTGTTGGATGACAAACACCATTCATTGTTTAGGGCTACAAGAGCCCCCTCAAGCCGGAGTTAACAAGCGCCACAACATTCGGTGTTCATATTTAAGTAACCTTAGAGTGCATAATAGACCATTGCAATTATACCGAGTACTAACATAGCATGCACACTGTCACCGTCAGGCTATGAAAGGAGGAATAGATCGCATCAATACTATAATAGCAATAGTTAACTTCATAATCTACAAGAGATCACAATCATAGCTTATACCAAGTACTACATGATGCACACACTGTCACCATTACATCATGAAGGAGGAATAGACTACTTTAATAACATCACTAGAGTAGCACATAGATGATATTCAACTATATCACAAAGCTCATGATCACATAAAGATCACATGGGAGAGAGAGAGATGAACCACATAGCTACCGGTACAGCCCTTAGCCTCGAGGGAGAACTACTCACTCCTCATCATGGGAGACAGCAGCGGCGATGAAGATGGCGGTGGTGTCGATGGAGATGCCTTCCGGGGGCACTTCCACGTCCCGGCGGCGTGCCGGAACAGAGACTTCTGTCCCCCGAATCTTGGCTTCGCGATGGCGGCGGCTGCGTAACTTTTCTCGTCTCGTGGCTTATTCTCCCGAAGTTTTTAGGTCAGGAAGGCTTTTATAGGCGGAGAGTCGGAGTCGGAGGGGGTCTGGGGCAGCCAGACAACAGGGGGGTGATGACCCACAAGTATAGGGGGTGTATCGTAGTACTTTCGATAAATAAGAGTGTCGAACCCAACGAGGAGCAGAAGGTGTTGACAAGCAGTTTCGATGAAGGATTCACTGTAAATGCTCACAGACAAGTAATCGGGGATTTTGATATAGCAGATGAATAAAGTACGAGTAAGTAAAATGCGAGAGAAATAATTGCAGCGAGTGGCCCAATCCTTTTTAGCACAAAGGACAAGCCGGTTTGTTTACTTATAATGACCAAACGTTCTTGAGGACACACGGGAATTTAGTCTAGTGCTTTCGCTTCATACAGACTGATTAATCTTCATTGTTTTGATAAGTGTTGTGTGGGTGAACCTATGCTAATGCACCGCCCTTCCTAGGACTAATACATACTTGTGATTATACCCCTTGCAAGCATCCGCAAATACAAGAAAGTAATTAAGATAAATCTAACCACAGCCTTAAACTCGAGATCCTCGCTATCCCTCCCGCATCGATATACCAACGGGGGTTTAGGTTTCGTCACTCCGGCAACCCCGCAATTGGAAAACGAGTACAAGATGTATTCCCCTAGGCCCATAAAGGTGAAGTATCATGTAGTCGACGTTCACATGACACCACTAGAAGAATAACACCACAACTTAAATATCATAACATTGAATATTACTCAACCATAATTCACTACTAACATTTAGACTTCACCCATGTCCTCAAGAACTAAACGAACTACTCACGAGACATCATATGGAACATGATCAGAGGTGATATGATGATGAATAACAATCCGAACATAAACCTTGGTTCAATGGTTTCACTCAATAGCATCAATAACAAGTAGAAATCAACACCGGGAGAGTTTCCCCTATCAAACAATCAAGATCCAACCCGAATTGTTACAGCGGTGACGAGGTGCAGCGGTGGAGATGGCGGTGATGATGATGGAGATGATGACGATGGTGATGGAGATGATGTACAGCTCGATGACGGTGACGATGGCGTCGATTTCCCCCTCCGGGAGGGAATTTCCCCGGCGGATTCCTGCCCGCCGGAGAGCTCTTTTCTCTCTGGTGTTTTTCACCCCGCAGAGGCGGCTGTGACTATCCTCTGGAGCTTAGGTTTTCGGGGCGAAGAAGTACGCGAAGGAGAGGAGGCCAGAGGGGGCTGTGGGCCTGATGTCTACAGGAGCTTCTATTCTTGTAGACAGTGTTGGGCCTCCAAGAGCAGAGGTTTGTAGAACAGCAGCAAGTTTCCCTTAAGTGGATCACCCAAGGTTTATCGAACTCAGGGAGGAAGAGGTCAAAGATATCCCTCTCATGCAACCCCGCAACCACAAAGCAAGAAGTCTCTTGTGTCCCCAACACACCTAATAGGTGCACTAGTTCGGCGAAGAGATAGTGAAATACAGGTGGTATGAATGAATATGAGCAAGTAGTAACGGCGCCAGAAAATAGCTTGCTCGGCGTGTAGTTGATGGTGGTAATATGGTAGCAGTAGTAACGCATAAGAAACGAGTAAACAAGCAGCGATAGCAGTATTTAGGAACAAGGCCTAGGGATTAGACTTTCACTAGTGGACACTCTCTCAACATTGATCACATAACAGAATAGATAGATGCATACTCTACACTCTTGTTGGATGATGAACACCATTGCGTAGGATTACACGAACCCTCAATGCCGGAGTTAACAAGCTCCACAATTCAATGTTCATATTTAAATAACCTTAGAGTGCATGAAAGATCAACATAACCAAATAGATCACATCAATACCATCACAAGTAATAGTTAACTTCACAATCTACAAGAGATCATGATCATAGCCTACGACAAGAACCACACGGTGCACACACTAGTCACCTTTACACCATGCAGGAGGAATAGACTACTTTAATAACATCACTAGAGTAGCACATAGATGAATTGTGATATAAAACACATTGCAATCATAAAGAGATATAAATAAGCACTTCACTACGCCATTCATAACAGTGAATAAGTATTCTGTGAAATATAGCCTAAGAGACCCACACGGTGCACACACTAGTCACCTTTACACACGTGGGACAAGGAGTCTCCGGAGATCACATAAGTAAAACCCACTTGACTAGCATAATGACATCTAGATTACAAGCATCATCATATGAATCTCAATCATGTAAGGCAGCTCATGAGATTATTGTATTGAAGTACATAGGAGAGAGATTAACCACATAGCTACCGGTACAGCCCCGAGCCTCGATGGAGAACTACTCCCTCCTCATGGGAGACAGCAGCGTTGATGAAGATGGTGGTGGTGTTGATGGAGAAGCCTTCCGGGGGCACTTCCCCGTCCCGGCGGCGTGCCGGAACAGAGACTCCTATCCCCCAGATCTTGGCTTCGCGATGGCGGTGGCTCTGGAAGGTTTCTCGTACCGTGGCTTTTTCGTCTCGAATTTTTAGGTTTGGGACCTTTATATAGGCGAAGAGGCGGCGTCAGAAGGTCGAAGGGGCGACGACACCATAGGGGGGCGCGGCCCAGGCCCTGGCCGCGCCACCCTGTCGTCTGGGGCCCACAGGGCCCTCCTCTGGCGGCTCTCGGGTGTTCCGGATGCTTCCGGGCAAAATAGGAACCCGGGCGTTGATTTCGTCCAATTCCGAGAATATTTCGTTACTAGGATTTCTGAAACCAAAAACAGCAGAAAACAGGAACCGGCACTTCGGCATCTTGTTAATAGGTTAGTTCCGTAAAATGCACGAATATGACATAAAGTGTGCATAAAACATGTAGATATCATCAATAATGTGGCATGGAACATAAGAAATTATCGATACATCGGAGACGTATCAGCATCCCCAAGCTTAGTTCTCGCTCGTCCCGAGCAGGTAAAACGATAACAAAGATAATTTCTGAAGTGACATGCCATCATAACCTTGATCATACTATTTGTAAACATATGTAATGAATGCAGCGATCAAAACAATGGTAATGACATGAGTAAACAAGTGAATCATAAAGCAAATACTTTTCATGAATAGTACTTCAAGACAAGCATCAATAAGTCTTGCATAAGAGTTAACTCATAAAGCAATAAATCAAAGTAAAGGTATTGAAGCAACACAAAGGAAGATTAAGTTTCAGCGGTTGCTTTCAACTTGTAACATGTATATCTCATGGATAATTGTCAACATAGAATAATATAACAAGTGCAATATGCAAGTATGTAGGAATCAATGCACAGCTCACACAAGTGTTTGCTTCTTGAGGTGGAGAGAGATAGGTGAACTGACTCAACATAAAAGTAAAAAGAATGGTCCTTCAAAGAGAAAAGCATCGATTGCTATATTTGTGCTAGAGCTTTTATTTTGAAAACATGAAACAATTTTGTCAACGGTAGTAATAAAGCATATGAGTTATGTAAATTATATCTTACAAGTTGCAAGCCTCATGCATAGTATACTAATAGTGCCCGCACCTTGTCCTAATTAGCTTGGACTACCGGATCATCGCAATACACATGTTTTAACCAAGTGTCACAATGGGGTACCTCCATGCCACCTGTACAAAGGTCTAAGGAGAAAGCTCGCATTTTGGATTTCTCGCTTTTGATTATTCTCAACTTAGACATCCATACCGGGACAACATGGACAACAGATAATGGACTCCTCTTTAATGCATAAGCATGTGGCAACAATTATTATTCTCATATGAGATTGAGGATATATGTCCAAAACTGAAACTTCCACCATGAATCATGGCTTTAGTTAGCGGCCCAATGTTCTTCTCTAACAATATGCATGCTCCAACCATTAAGGTGGTAGATCTCTCTTACTTCGTGACAAGACGGACATGCATAGCAACTCACATGATATTCAACAAAGAATAGTTGATGGCGTCCCCGTAAACATGGTTATCGCACAACAAGCAACTTAATAAGAGATAAAGTGCATAAGTACATATTCAATACCACAATAGTTTTTAAGCTATTTGTCCCATGAGCTATATATTGCAAAGGTGAATGATGGAATTTTAAAGGTAGCACTCAAGCAATTTACTTTGGAATGGCGGAGAAATACCATGTAGTAGGTAGGTATGGTGGACACAAATGGCATAGTGGTTGGCTCAAAGATTTTGGATGCATGAGAAGTATTCCCTCTCGATACAAGGTTTAGGCTAGCAAGGTTATTTGAAACAAAAACAAGGATGAACGGTGCAGCAAAACTCACATAAAAGACATATTGTAAACATTATAAGACTCTACACCGTCTTCCTTGTTGTTCAAAACTCAAAACTAGATATTATCTAGACTCTAGAGAAACCAAATATGCAAACCAAATTAGCAAGCTCTAAGTGTTTCTTCATTAATGGGTGCAAAGTATATGATGCAAGAGCTTAAACATGAGCACAACAATTGCCAAGTATCAAATTATCCAAGACATTTTAGAATTACTACATGTAGCATTTTCCAATTCCAACCATATAACAATTTAACGAAGAAGAAACTTCGCCATGAATACTATGAGTAAAGCCTAAGGACATACTTGTCCATATGCTACAGCGGAGCGTGTCTCTCTCCCATACAAGCATGTATTTATTCAGAGAATGAAAATAACAAAACAAAAATAAAAGCACACAAACGCTCCAAGT
>NC_061513.1:309345581-309366850 GCF_022539505.1 Lolium rigidum
CGGTTCTAAATATTTTGGCCAGGGCATATGTATTCTTCAACCTCTCCAACTTCTGTTCCCTTCTCTTCTCTCCGTGCAGAAAGCTACAGTGCGGGCGGGGCGACGGGCATCGGATCAAAGCTATATTGGGGTCACGAATCTCAGCTACGTGATGCAGGTGCATGTGCATTTGTGATTGAAATTTGTTTTAATAGAAATTTTGGGTTTGTTGATCCAGATGGATCTGTGCTTTCAATCTTGAGTTTACACATTGCATCACCCTTTCAAAGTATCCACTCACTTGTATTGACGATGACCTGGAATGGAACGACGTTGTCTAGCATTCCTCTCTTCGGTGCAAGGACAACCTTCCACCTTGTCGCTATGTTGCACGTGACATCGACAAGCCACTGGACATGGGATGCACATTCCTTGGATGCGGTGCTCTGAGCAAATTGACTTGTAGTGTTGTGGTCTGGAGCGATCAAGCGAACACATCACGTTGTCTAATACGTTGTTGGTCGCCTTATCTAATCGAGTTAGGACTAACACATATGTTCAGTTTCAAGAGAGGGTGCGCAAGCAAGAAGAATTGAATGACAATGTTTGAGAGGAGGCCAACCAAATCCTCAAAGAAAGGAGGGGGATTGCGGAGGGATCTCCATCAAGATGATACAAGTTATTGATCGATTAAGACACGTAGTTCATCTTGATGATAATGGGGATGATGAGATGTTTGATGATACTGATGAGGATGAGGATGAGGAAGAGGAGGAAGAGTAGTATTGTGAACAAGAATTTATCAATTTTAATATGTAGTGTTTGACCATGGAAGTTATTTTAATTAGGTTCTCGGATGCTAATTATTGTCTTCCTACCTGTTTACCCTTCACGGGTGTTTAAAGGCGTAGAGCGATCCAAACCACCTAGGTTCAGATCTCAATTTTGTTCATTTCCCCACCTCTAGATCTCACGGGAAATCCTCCCATGCTCTAACCATTTACAACCTCACTCTCTCCATGGCGGTGTGCACATTCCCTACACCCTTGATCATGGATGTAGGAACCTCTCTGACAACGATGACTGTGGGTGCAGGCACTGCTCCGACGCCCTCGGCCTTGGGTGCATGCACCGTTCTGACTCCCTCGACCATGGTGTGATGATGCACAATTCGCCCTCGAGCACACCACTGGCATCACTGGTGTCTGGTATGATCCTTACACCACTGGTCAAAAACCTAGGTTTATTTATGTTGCTGAATGAATAAATAGTATCGACCTGCAAAGAAATGTCTATGTCAGTTTAAGAACAATCTAGGACTTTGTATGCTAAAAATTTCTATTGCGAAAATATTTGTCTATGTTCATTCAGTTGGCTGATGTACTTAGAGTTTTAAGTTTAGCAAGATTGTAGGCCTTTGTATGTTAGAAATATCTGTTGTGAAAAGATTTGTCCAAGTTGGCTTGATGGCAGTGGTAGATGTACTTAGAGTTTTAAGCTACGAATAATGTAGGACTTTGTATGGTAGGAATTTATATTCTGAAAAGATTTGTCTATGTTAGTTCAGTTGGCCGGTGATTGTGGTAAATGTATTTATAGTTTTAAGTTTAAGAATAAATTAGAACTTCGTATGTTAGGAATTTTTATTGTGAAAAGATTATGTCTATGTTAATTAGTTCAGTTGGCTGACAATACTGGCAGCTTCCGATTCTTTGCAATGTCATTAAACTTGCTATGGACGACGCATGTGACAAGGTACCTTGTTCTTATCCGCATGTGCACTCCACCATGAGAGGAAACTAGTGAGACTTGTATGTCATAATAACATATACATGTATGTATGTATGTCAAATAATATGACTAGTGAGACTTAGTTTCGGCTTCATATTCCCGATTTGCGGATAAGTATGGCCTTCATTATATGTATGCCCATGATGTTAACATGATTAGATCAAGAAAGAGAAATCTGGGGCGTGTAATCAGAAGATACAAAGCCCTCGGTCCCTCGATCCCTTACTATGGTTACACCATGAATAAGACCACGATATGCAAAAGAAAGATGTCATCTTAAATTTCTTTGAATTCAGATCATGTTGCTGCATACACAATATTAATGCGCATACTTACTAAAACTAGTAATTGTTTCTTTCTTCCTATATATATGGTACTTTGCATGCTCTTTTGCCCACACGTTTCTCACATTCGTGAAGACAGAGGCATGATCGAAATCACGTGTCCTTGTGGCAATCAGTCCATTAGAGAATTTCGTGTGAAGTATGGAAGTGATGGTACTATTATTTTGACATCCAATTAGACAGACTACGTTGATCAACATAATCTATATGAAATATATGTTTGTGCATTCAAGTTTAAAACAAAGGAGGGATATTTGTCCATTAAAATGCATATCATTAGATTTAGTGAGTATGAATTTAGTTGGTTCTTTAGATTTTTGGCACATGTATGTGAACTTGATACTAGTGTACGATGAAGCACTTTACGTATAAACTATTTGTATTATATATTGTGTTCTTTGACCTTGTGTGCATTATGAATTGTATATTATTGTGTGTTATAAGCTTTATTATACGATTTATACCATACATGTATGAGTATACCGTAGGGGTGCGAGGTTTAGTGTATTATATGATTATGCGCTGACAGAGATCATACAAGGCACTATGTAGTTTCCGTCGTAGCACGCAATGGCACGACATATATTTTCCACCACAAGTACATGTAACTGAAAGTGCATGGAGCCCCCATGTGTGGTTTTGGTAATTAATGACAATCCCTATGGACTAATGTTTGCATTAAGTTATATTTGTAGGAGTTGTCCATAGGCAATACTTGAACCATATGTTGGCTTCAAGGTTGCAAGAAGAAGAAATTGATGAAGGATATCAAGTGTCAAGTATGTCTTGAAGATGAAGATGAAGTGAGCCCTCAAGTTAGATGAAGATGAAGTGAGCCCTCAAGTTACTTCAAGACATCAACATGATGAAGAATGAAGAAATGAAGTGCAAGTTCAAGATGAGCCAACTCTAAGAGATCATATGCTTGAAGCTTGCCATGAAGAAATGAAGTGCAAGTTCAAGATGAGCCATCTCTAAGAGATCCTTTGTTTGATTCTTGCCATCCATATGGTGATCATAGATATGTGATGTTGCGCCGGAGAAGAAGCTCTCTCATGGTGGATTATGGGGGAGCAATCCACAAGACTTCGTCAAGCAAGCACAATCAAGAAAGGCGTTCCATCTTGTTAAGGTCAAGATCGTCATCATCAAGCTCAAGTGGAATGCGCAAATATAAGGTTTGCTCTTGATAGGGTTTCTTTCTCACCGGTCTCATATTGTAGTTGGAGACCGGTTTATAGTTTAGTTGCCGTGCTATCAAGAGGGCTCTCGAGTGAGTAACTCGATCGTATCGTTCGGAGAGAGCTCAAACCTTTGCATCCTTGCATCATCTTTCTTGGTTGTTATTTGGATCTTATCCATGTGATGTTTTAGAGCTTGTGCTTATTCTCATGACAAGCTCTAGTTCATCGAAAACGGATTTCGCATAGATCACTTGTTGCGTTTTCGAGTTTGGTGATTTTCTCGGTTTCTCATGTTGAGGTGTTGCACCTCCAAATATAATAGAAATCACCCCCCACTAGTTTCCATATTTTGTTGGGTATGCTCTTGTCGTCCTCTTTACAACAAAATGGGTTTCACTCAATTCGGAGCTACCAATAAGTTTTGGATTTTACAAGGTAGTAGGTCTATATCACCAGGCCGGATTTTCCGGGCCGGATATTTGCAAAATATCCGGCCCCTGAAAATCGGCTAAGTACTTTTGGCGAAGTGGCTCAGTAGTACCCTGGATAGGGGCCGAATTTTTGGCAGAACTTTTGCCCGGTTTTTCCCAGGGCCGGATATTTCAGGGGGGGCGGATTATCCGGCCCTAACTTACACCGGATAATGCGGCCCTCGAGTTGTCCCAACGGCTCGATTTTATTGGGGGGTATAAATACCCCCTTCTTCCTCCTTGGGCTGGTTCTTCTTCCACTCTCTCTCTCCTCCATTGTTGATCTTGAGAAGCTTGCCCTATCTCTCTATCCCTCCATGATTCTTGCCCCCTTTTGAGGGAAAAGAGAGAGGAGATCTAGATCCACACTTTGACTAAACCATATCATCTCTTTGTGAGTGAATCTTTGCGATCTAGATCTTGGAGAATTTTGTGTTTTCCTCTTTGTTCTTCCTCTCTTATTCCCCCAATAGCTTTTGTAGCTTTGTTGGAATTTGAGAGAGAAGGACTTGAGCATCTTTGTGGTGTTCTTGCCATTGCATTTGGTGCATCGGTTTGAGTTCTCCACGGTGATTCGTGGTGGTGAAAGCAAGAAGGTTGTTACTCTTGGGTTCTTGGAACCCTAGACGGATTCTAGGCCTTTGTGGCGATTTGTTGGGAGCCTCCAATTGAGTTGTGGAAGTGTGCCCCAACCTTTGTGTAAGGCTCGGTTTCCGCCTCGAAGGAAATCCCTTAGTGGAACCGTGACCTAGGCCTTTGTGGCGAGGGTCACCGGAGATTTAGGTGAGGCGCCTTCGTGGCGTTCGGTGTGTGGTGTGAGTACCGCATCTTGGGGTGAGGCCTTTGTGGCGTTGGTGTGCATCGAGCAACCACACCTCAAGGTGAGCCTCTTGTGGCGTTCGGGAGCACTAAGCCACCGCACCTCTCCACCGGAGATTAGCACTCGCAAGAGTGTGAACTTCGGGATAAATCATCGTCTCCCGCGAGCCTCGGTTATCTCTATACCCGAGCTCTTTACTTATGCACTTTACCTTGTGATAGCCATCGTGCTTGAAGTTATATATATCTTGCTATCGCATAAGTTGCTTGTATTTCTTAGCATAAGTTGTTGGTGCACATAGGTGAAACATCACTTAGAATAAGTTGTTGGTGCACATAGGTGAACCATAGTATATAGGCTTTGGGCTTGACAAAGTAAACGCTAGTTTCATTCCGCATTTGTTAAGCCCATCTCGTAAGTTTAAATTGCCTATTCACCCCCCTCTAGGCGACATCCGTGTCCTTTCAGTAACGCGGCGTTAGACCTGTGTGTTGCATATGAGAAGCACGCAACAAATTCTAAGTACCACGAGAAGAAAAGACTCGGGTCTACATTTCCCCAATGCAGTTATCCCTAACGGATTTTTTGTCGTGCTAGCGCTAGCCCCGCAATTACGAATGTGCATTGGCGTTTAAAAGCGCCAGCACTCGCATGTCGTGTTGTAGTGTAGACAGCTTGCCCACCTCAAGCACCGCATACAGGAAACGTTGTTAGTCGTTACCATATGTTTGCTCGATGTTAATAATATTCACTACCATATTTGTCTCGAACATGGGAAATAACAAAGAGCATACCTTCCTGATGCTAGCGAGCTCATGTTGGCGCGGTTATGGGTGTATCGTATATTTGAGTTCATCGAGCATCAAGCAGGTGATGGTATTGCTTTTGTTTACTGTCTCTTAAACTAAGTTTGTTTCTCGATAGGTTGTGGGGTTTTGATCGAGGACACAGTATGACAACATCGTGGATCCGATGAGTCGGGATTATCAGCGACAAGCTCGATGTGACAATATCACATTGTAAAAAAGGCTAGATGTTTCTGGTATGTGTATGTTGCATTGTTTAGTTTGGCATGTTGTAAGCACACACATGTTTTACTGCATATATATGCACAAACACAATATGTTGCGATGATTTTGGGCGTCTGTAGCAAAGCTTGCGTTTGATGTTGCAAATTAATTTTGGTGTTGGTTTCTCTGCTACATATGTTGTGATCAATTTACTAATCATGTTGTTGCAACCAATCGGTATTTGTTGCATAAATAAATATAGAGTGTTGTGAGATGAGTGTGAAATGCTAAGAAT
The DNA here is from genome assembly GCF_022539505.1 of Lolium rigidum. NCBI lineage: Eukaryota > Viridiplantae > Streptophyta > Magnoliopsida > Poales > Poaceae > Lolium > Lolium rigidum. Next base: position 309,351,475 of record NC_061513.1, read on the forward strand.
TTTTAGGCCACTTGGACATATACTGTTGTGGATATACTTCATAGGTATACCATCGACATGCTCCGATTCCGGCAAGCCCGGGTGGCCCACAGATGGTGGTGATAGCATATGGCCCACCGGGCAGCCCAGTTGTTGTTGATCAAGATGGAAGATGTCCAACCCAGGAACAAGGAGCCGGATCTGAACCGCCCTACGAAGGTAGCCGGATCCGAACCGCCCTACGAAGGTAGCCGGATCCGAACCGCCCTACAGAGGTACCCGGATCCTAACCGCCCTAGGAAGGTAGCCGGATCCGAACCGCCTTACAGAGGTACCCGGATCCGAACCGACCTACAGAGGTACCCAGATCCGAAGAGGTCTATGTCAGGAGTCAGATTCGTGAAGGCCCATGAAGGAAGTCGGATCCGTGGAGGCCCATAAGGAACCCGGATCCAGTACGACATAGATGGAAGGCGGATCCTTGACGTACACGGCAAGACATTGTACCGTAGTTAGGAAACCTGTAATCCGGCTAGGACTCTCCATGTAAACCCTAGATCCGTGCGCCTATATAAGCCGGATCCCGGGAGCCCTGAGGGGAGATCTCGAGCTAGAAACAACCACAACTCATTGTAACAACGCGAAAGCGCCCAAATAATTCCAGACAAGCAGCAGTAGGCCTTGCCATCGTGCAGGTGGTCCGAAGCTGGGTAAATCGCGTACCACCGTCCCGAGGACTCTCCGCCCTATGGCCCCCACTTCTTCTCCCCCTCGTGAGGAACCCTCCTCCGAGGTACCGTCGAATAGGCAACGACAGTTGGCACCCACCGTGGGGCCTGCGGCGTCTGGAGGCCGGAACCGGGAGTGTTCCACCATGGGAAGCTTCAACTTTCCGATCGTCCTTCTGTCGAATTCTGGATTCCGACTAGGACAGACCCCGTCAAGTTCTTCATCATCCCAATCGGCGGGTTCCACATATTCATCTGCGAGACCGTTGATTTCGACGGAAACGCACTGGTAAGTAATGTAGCTACGACCGCCGCCGAGCAGGACGCAGCTGCAAAGATCCGATCCGAGTCGCTGGAGCTTTCCACGGAAGAATCTGCCTTAGACGTGGAAATTTCAAATTCTGGTTTTGGTAGCCGGATCCGCGCCTACGTTTTTGGTAGTCGGATCCGCACCTATGTTTTTGGTTGCCGGATCCGCGCCTACGTTTTTGGTAGTCGGATCCGCACCTATATTTTTGGTTGCCGGATCTGTGCCTACGTTTTTGGTAGTCGGATCCGCACCTATATTTTGGTAGCCGGATCCATACCTATTTTTGGTAGTCGGATCCGCACCTATATTTTTGTAGCCGGATTCATACCAACATTTTGGTAGGTGGATCCGCACCTAAATTTTTGGAAGTCGGATCCACACCTAAATTTTGGTAGGTGGATCCGCACCGACAGGACCACTGCGACAATCAATCTCGCACCAGCTCGATGGAACGCCGAAGAAAAACCGCCACGACCGACGTTGACTCCGCTCCAAACAGCTAAGTCCCTATTTATATTTAATATTTTAAAATTTTATGATCATGAGATTAAGATTGGTTCACTCATATCCTGAGTCTTTTACCGCTTTCACTGTTGGTCATATCTTTCCCACGATTTGCCTTGCGCTCGTGAAAAACTTTGTACTGTTTTTGCCGCCTAATTAAGGCTCCAGTACGCTACAAAATTTCCGCCTTCGGGCGTTAGCTTGAGTTTTCTGGCCTACACGTTTTCTGTTGTTTATATGTGGATTCCTTAGTAGTGACATTTCGGTACTTAAAACTGGCCTCTGTTTCTGAGGTTCTTGATTGTTTCGCTATTAAGCGCTATCGCCTCAGCAGATGTTCTGTGTTTAAAGTTTGCCGTCTCGCGAAAAGTCAAGCATATAAACCAGAAGAACGGATAAACCAGATCTTGCTTAAAACATATAAATTGCATCAACTATTCAAGATAGTCGAGTTGTTTTTGCCTTGACATTTTTATGTTGTTCAACTGCTGCATAGTTTCAGCTTCAAAACATTTGTTCAAAGGCCGTTTTTGTTCCGCCTTACATTTGTTTGTTGAACATGGTCAAAGAAACAATTTAATACAAATGTGTTTTTGTGTTTATATATCAGGTACATGATGCTTGGACCTTCAACAGTCCTTGAACTAAGGTGTTTTCAAGCAGACCTAGCAATCGCGAGAAGCCCAGAGGAAGCTAGCCGGATCCATATGAGATAAGGTTAGGCGGATCCGTAGCATGCACAGCTGGAAAAGCAACTCGAGTCTTGATTCCGCTATGCTTAGCCGGAACCAACCCTCGGGGGCTGCGATTTTGATCTTAAGTGAAAAGTGTGTTTCCTTTCGAGTATTAGTGCTGGAAATTTCCGCCTAGATGCTTGGGATTTACACTATTCCTTGGTCACATATAAAGATAAAGCTACTCTAAGAGCTCAAAGCCGGATTTTCAAGTAAGTTCACCTTGGCGCTCGGGGGCTACATCGATGAAGTTCTCTTTGGAGCAACTAACCGAAAAATTTCCACCTTGACGCTTGGGGGCTAAGTTTCTGAGCATCGAGTCTCCTTGGAGCAAGCCGACTCAACGCTCGGGGGCTACATACATATGGTTATGTCAAGAAAAATTTAAAAGATGGCGAAAATCTGGCTAACTAGTCGGATCCGCACCTAATTGTTTGGTAGTCGGATCCGCACCTAATTTTTTGGTAGCCGGATCCGTACCTAATTTTTGGTAGTCGGATCCGCACCTTAATTTTTTGGTAGCCGGATCCGCACCTAGTTTTTTGGTAGCCGGATCCGCACCTAATTTTTGGTAGTCGGATCCGCACCTCAATTTTCGGTAGCCGGATCCGCACCTAATTTTTGTTAGTCGGATCCGCACCTATATTTTGGGTAGTCGGATCCACACCTATATTTTGGCTAGTCAGATCCGAACCTACATTTGGCTAGTCGGATCCATACCTAAGATTACGTTGGATGGTGTCTTGGAAGAATCTGACCATTGGATCATGAAGTTTCCGACCAATACTTGGTTGGAGATATGAAGTTTGGAGTCCTTCAAGATTCTCTATTATTCGTTCCAGCCAAAGGATGAAGATACATGCACAAGCTGAGCTGGATGGAAGAACGGTTAATCTTGGAGAACTCCGGGGCTACCGTTGTGGATATACTTCATAGGTATACCATCGACATGGTCCGATTCCGGCAAGCCCGGGTGACCCACAGATGGTGGTGATAGCATATGGCCCACCGGGCAGCCCAGTTGTTGTTGATCAAGATGGAAGATGTCCAACCCAGGAGCAAGGAGCCGGATCCGAACCGCCCTACGAAGTTAGCCGGATCCGAACCGCCCTACGAAGGTAGCCGGATCCGAACCGCCCTACAGAGGTACCCGGATCCTAACCGCCCTAGGAAGGTAGCCGGATCCGAACCGCCTTACAGAGGTACCCGGATCCGAACCGACCTACAGAGGTACCCAGATCCGAAGAGGTCTATGCCAGGAGTCAGATCCATGAAGGCCCATGAAGGAAGCCGAATCCGTGGAGGCCCATAAGGAACCCGGATCCAGTACGACATAGATGGAAGGCGGATCCTTGACGTACACGGCAAGACATTGTACCGTAGTTAGGCAACCTGTAATCCGGCTAGGACTCTCCATGTAAACCCTAGATCCGTGCGCCTATATAAGCCGGATCCCGGGAGCCCTGAGGGGAGATCTCGAGCTAGAAACAACCACAACTCATTGTAACAACGCGAAAGCGCCCAGATAATTCCAGACAAGCAGCAGTAGGCCTTGCCATCGTGCAGGTGGTCCGAAGCTGGGTACATCGCGTACCACCGTCCCGAGGACTCTCCGCCCTATGGCCCCCACTTCTTCTCCCCCTCGTGAGGAACCCTCCTCCGAGGTACCGTCGAATAGGCAACGACATATACCATGAGAAAAGTGTATCAAGGATGTTACATAATTAATGTCCCATGATGAGATTTTTTCTGTCAATAACACACAATAATTAGTGTTCGAGGTAGGTTCTCCATTCAATTTAAATAGTTTCAATGTGAAATATATGACGCATCGGGCGTGCTGCACCAGATTATACAAAACGACACCTAACCATGAACCACTTCTTCTTCGGACAAGAGGTGCCACGTACGTGGGCAAACATCATACGTTCTTACGTACACGACCTGATGAGTGGCTCTTTTATACCCCTCGGCTGTAGCTAACGAACCCAGTTATGGCAAATAAGCTCTAGTTCCACGAGTTCAAGTACATCACCCTTGTTTCTTCTTGTACTATAATCTAAAGGACAATCGATCGCAACAGAAAGAGAAGTTTATCTATATCACTTAGTATATATACATAAGTGTGCAAACGAGAAAGAGGCACGGTTAAAGTCATTAGTCGTTACCATATATTGGTTCGCCGCTAAATAATTCTTACTACCATATTTGTCTCAAACAAGGGGAAATGCCAAACACGAAAACGACCTCGGTGAGCTCAGTTTGGCAGGTTTTTTTTTGCGAAACACAGTACAATCAAAGATGCTCACACATTCACCCCTATGAACACACGCACACACACCCTACCCCTATGAGCATCTATAAGAAACTGCGTCGAAGAACTGATCCGGCGGGTCGTGAGATTGACGAAGTCACCACAAACGCCTCGCTATCGATCACTCCTAGCCATCCAACCACAGGTTGGTTCTCCAGGTTGGCAGGGTTATGTGTGTATTGTATACTCGAGTTAAACCGAGCATCACTCTATCTTGCGACAATATTGCTTTTATCACTCATGGAAAGTCCAAAAACAATGTCTGAACAAAACCCCGAGAGGTGGTAAATAACTTGACCCTTAACTGTGCGGGAGATATTTAAGTTGTCATTCGTTACCACATGTTTTCTCGATATTAAATAATACTTACTACCATAGTTGTCTCAGGTGAATGAAATGAAAAGCACATGCCCGATTACCACATATTTTCTTGATATTAAATAATACTCACTACCATAGTTTTCTCATGTGAATGAAATGAAAAGCACATGCCTGATGTCAGCAAGCTCAAGTTGGTGCGATAGTGTATCGTATATCCGGGTTCACCGAAATCACGCTAGCTTGTGATAACATTGCTTCTTGTCACTTGTAAAAAGTTCAAGAAATTAGTAGTTTCATCACAAGATGTCCGAATAAAAACCTCGAGAGATAGACATGTGGTTAACAACTTTCCCACCTCATTCACTGTGCACGGTCGAAGTCATTACCATAAGTTTGCTCGATATTAAATAATATACTTAAGTACCAGATTATTCTCACACAACGGGAATGAGAAATGCATGTCCGACACTAGCGAGATTAAGTTGGCACGGTTACGAGTGTATCGTATATTGAGTTCCTCAACATCATGCTAGCGATGATATTGCTTATGTCACTCAATAAAGTCCAAGAAAATAGCAGTTTATTCAAGAGATGTCCAAAATAACCCTCACGACAGAACAATAGTTAAATTATTCCCTTCATGCAACACCGGTGAAACTTTTTGTTAGTCATTGCCATAGATTTGTTCAATGATAAATGATACTTACTACCATATTTATTCTAAAATGCAGAATGAATTAAAAGATCATTTTTTACATCAACGCAACTTTGGTTGGCGTGTCCATAGAAGCTAGAGTCTAGTCGCCAAATGAGGTTCTCTAACGTACGCCAGGGCGACATTGAGTCATTGACAAGGTGGGACCCCAACTGATGGGACCCACATATTAGTTATTTTAATACCCTCGAGTACTTGAGAGAAACTACGCTAGCTTTTAAACTAGTGATTGGGGGCCGTGGTTGAGGACTCTAGGATCTTTTAGTACGGCAACATTGTGGCTCTAATGATCCAAGTTTATCAACAAGGATCTTGAGGTGACAAGGCTAGTACCACAAATCTGATGATATAAATGGTAGATGTTTCCCTTGTGTGTATGTTGCATTGTTTAGTTTGGAATGTTGTAACAACATGTATGTTTTGCTGCATATATACACATGCAACATGTGGCGATGATTTCATGCGTCTACCACAAAGCTTATGTGTTTCATAATGTAGTACATCTGTTTGTTCCTCTCTTGCATATGGAGTGATAAATTTCCTACACATATAGTTGAAACCAGTCGTTATTTTTTGCATAAATAAAACTACATTGTCACCAAGTTCAACGAGCATCATCCTAACGATGATATTGCTTGTTTCACTCAAAATGGTCAAAGAAAAAATAGTCTTATCATGTAATGTTCGAGTGAAAGCTTGAGAGAGGGTAAACAACTTGTCCCCATCACACACCGTGCATCGGCAAAGTCGTTAGCCATGACCATAGATTTGGTTGATGATACATAATACTTTCTACCATATTTGTTTCAAACAAAGGAAACAACAAGTACATGCCCGAGCTTGGTGAGCTCAGGTTGGCACAATTATTAGTGTATCGTATATTCGAGCTCTGAGGATCACGTTGGCGACCATATTGCTTGTGTCACTCAGTACCAAGAAAATCATCAAGAGATGTCCAAAGTAACGCTCTACGACAGTAAGTAACGCGTTCCCCTCACACCTCCCGCCCAAACAAATTCATTGGTCACTACTTCATATTTGCTCTATGATAAATGATACTTATTGTCATATTTGTTTTAGATGTTGCAAACCACAAGCTCATACTTGGTGTCGATTGAGATTCTCTAACGTATGGCAAGGTGTGGTTGAGTCACATACAAGGTGGGCCCTCAGCTAGTGGGCTCCATGAGTTGGTGATTTGAAGTCACCCTGGAGTACATCATAGAAACTACGTCTGCTTGTCGCCTAGTAATTTGGGGACGTGGTTGAAGACTCGATGCTCTCTAAGTATATATGTCAACATTTTGGCTCCAACAAGCTAGGTTTATTACCTACAAGCTCAAGGTGTCAAGGTATAACCCACAAATGTCAGGTTGTAAGAAGGCTAGATGTTTTTGATATGTGTATGTTGCATTGTTTACTTTGGCATGATGTAAGCACACGTAACACAGATGCATCATGCTGCAATTATTTTGGCCATCTACCACAAATCTTGGATTTGATGCTGCAAATTAATTTCTGCATTGGTACATGCTTTTATGCCTCTGATACATGTGTTGTCACCAATTTCCTCAGCATGTTGCAACCAATCGTTATTTGTTGCATAAGCAAATATAAGTTATTGCTCGATGTGTCTGAAATTCGGATAATTTTTTCACCATTTGTACACACATAATGGTCCATGTTGGGCTATTTTTGTCGATCAAACACACCGAAATTAGTGCTCGAGGTCGGCCCTCCCTTCAAGCAATTTGTTCCCATGTATGACAACATGGGGTGTGCTGCACCATATTATACAACACGATCCTCAACTAACGGACGGTTTTTTCACCGGACTGGAGTGCCAAGTACGTGGGCTAAATGTTTGCTGGACTTTTTTTGTGTTCGATCCAACACAAGAAATTTGAGTTCCAGCAGTGTCCCCCTTCTAGAAAATGGGTTTCCATATGTGACATATAGCTGACATATAGCTAGCATGTAGCATGGGGTGTGCTGCACCGTATTATACAACACGACACCCAACTAACGGACCAACTCTTCTCGGGACGGGAGGTAGACTTACCACGAGCGCACCGGTCTCGTTTCGATCTACTCGTACAACATGACAAGCGGTCGCAACAGAAAGAGGACTATACGTATATTACTGATCAGTCTAGACATAGGTGCGTGTGTCGTGTCATTTTTTGCAAGTATTGACGCAGCTAGCTGGCCAACGCTTGCTTGCAGCCCGAGATACCGCAGGATGATGCTCCTGGAGGCATACGCGTGTATTATAGGCAGTAATTTGGGAACAATTAAGGTTCTCCTTAACCAGCGTATCCCGCCTTTGGCATGGGCCAAAGTAAGAAGCAAATGGCAAAAACAAAAAGCAAAAGTTTTCCATATGTATGGTGGAAAATCAATTACAGCTGTACTCATTCTGATTTAAATTAATGGGTGCAGTTTTAGATAAAATATTGCCCAAAATCTGTCTAGATTTAGTGAGTCATGTCCATAGGCGCGCTAGGCGGGGCAACGGGAAGGGGAAGCCGCTCATGTATATCTCCACGTAGGTACCAGCAGTTTACATATCGGTGAAGTAAATTGTTTCCATATGCATGGTAACCGACATCCATCCACCGATCGAGATATACATGCATGAACAATTGTCTTCCATTTTTCTAAGGGAGCCGCTCATGTACGCATGGACGCAAGCAACAAGAAATATGGAATGTTGTGCGTCCGCCGTGACCGAAACGCGTCTCCAGGGTGGCTCGCGCGAGCGACTCCGGAGGTGACTCAAACCCTAGCAAACTAGGCGCCTGGCCTCCACCGTGCTCCCTCACGAGCGGCGGGATTGGACAGGGCGAACCACCCCCAGCAGCTTGTCTTTGCGTGGGGACGGGCGTCTCGTGGGCCATGCGAGGTGGGGCTTGGTGGCGGAGCGGCCACACAGGCTTGGCGGCGGTGCTTCGACGTGTACGTCGTGGTGGCGAGGCCCCTGGTGCAGCGGCTCTGCTACTTTCACGTCGGCAGCTGCAGGGCCCGATCCGGGCCCAACCTGGGCCCGATCTTGGCTTCTTGCTGGGGGCTAGGGAGATGGGGAGGAGCTGATGCAGCGGTGCAGTAGATACAGAGGCATGAGCGGGTGCCGACGATGTCAGCCGCGCATGTAGGATGGGTCCCCGTGTGCGCTTGGGCCCGACCAGGGCTTCCCTGCTCTTGCGTGTGGCGTCATCATGTGCTGGTTCTCCGATGTCTGATGCATGCTTTCCAACGCGGGACCGTGAAAGAATGGTCAGCAGCGTCCTAGGGCTGGCTGGGGTGAAGTTCGAGGTGGTTGTCGCTCCCTCGTTGTCGATGAGCTTGGCTTCTCGTGGGTGATGGCCATGTGTTTGGCTCCTTGTTGCTTTTGTGGTCTATGGGGCTCCTCGAAGGGTTGGGAGAAATCCCAATGCTAGTTTAGGGCGTCGACGTTTGCGGGCACCGTCACCTTGTTGAAGGCATCATCCATGCCCTTCTGTCATGCCTCCTCTCGAGCAACGGGGGGAACCCCTTGTTGAATATATAAGCAAATATCCATATGAAATAATCCGTACAAGTAATTGATAAATCATGACTATGAAAATAACAAATAAACTAATCATGTAGACTAGTAAGATAGATGAACAGATCACATCTAAACAAGATAAATCGATCGCATCTACCACAGAAACTAGAAGAAGGAACTCTAACAGAAACTGAAAGAGAAACGACAAGATCACATACTTCGCAGCAGCGTCGTTGTCGCCCATGTTGAGGTTGTCGAAGAAGTTGCTGAGGTCCGGGAAGAAGTTATCGGTGTGGAGGAACTCGTCGTCCGATGACGACGTCGTGATGCCAGTAGTCGTGCCTGAGCGCTCCCCAAAAACCTGATTGCCCCTCACCCGTACAGGTTCACGAGAGGCAGGGTTCCGGAGGCCTACTGTCCCGGCAGTCGGTGCACGCCGACGGACGGGATGAGGAAGACGAAGGCGGCGGCGCAATGAACTGGAAACAGATAGTCGCATACGTCTCGTACAGACTAGGGTTGACGTCCGCGCTTATATAGTGCGGTTCGGGAAGGTCGTGGGACGCAGCCCACGTCCGAGTCGGCACAGCCACGATCCAGAAAACCGGAAGGCAAAACGGCTAAGTAACGCGTCCGTTAATGACTCGAGATTGATTACACAATTAATTTCCCAAACAGCAAAAAGATAAGCTCGGCTCGGCGAGATTCCCGCAACCCGCGGCGCGTCGTGACGAGGCGAGGCGTGGCGAGGCGAGGCGGGTGGCGGAGGAGGAGGAGTGTGCGAGGGCTCTCTCTCTTCTCACTCACTTACTAGGACTAGAACAGCCCACCTTATATACCACTCCAACTCTCTCCCAACTAGCAATGTGGGACTAAACTTTAGCCCCTACTAGTGCTGCCACTGATTATTGGAATGGGCCATGTGAGTTTCAGAATTTGGTAATTGGCCATGGGCCAAAGGCCAAATGCCCAAAATTCCAGCAATCCCCCACAAACTGTCATTGGCACATCTCATCAGTAAGTTTCCAGAACATTGTTTTATATACCGGTATGTCGTGGAGACTGTTAAGTTGAACTTCCACTTAAAGCTTCATATTACACTAGATTGCAACTTGGATAGTGGACTATGCCTTGAACTACAAGTTTTCTGCGCACTAGCTTCATACAAAGCCTAGACCGATACTAGGCTGCCACGAGACTTCCTCACGGTTTGGAGCTTATACGTCATACTCCGGGGCCTTTCATGGGTTTACTAGAGAGCACCCAACTCTCATAGATTGCGACGTTTAACAATCAGACTCATATAGGTGTGTTCTTCAAAAGATGTTCTGCAGGACAACATCTCTGCTAAAATAAGCCACTTAGAACACATTAAGATAATTATCAACCTGCCATGCAGATTAGGAGAGTATTGCATCTTACGTGAGTGGTAAAATTGCTATAGGGATATATACTCTCCTCTCAGCTGACCAACAGCTTGTCTCCCAGCTCTAATTCACGGGATCTCCGATCACATAGAGTGGGTTACCACCGTGGGCAGCTCATAGTGTGGGTCTCATACCCATCTCCCTCGATGCACTTTCTATCACATTTCGTGATAGTCCCTTTCTGAAGGGGTCTGCCAGGTTTCTAGACGTATGGATATAATCCAACGCTATAACTCCGGAGTTTCTCATTTTCCTGACAGTTTTCAATCTCCTCTTCACATGCCTTGATGACTTCATATTATCCTTAGAACTGTTTACTTTGACGATCACAGTTTGATTATCGCAGTTCATAGGAATAGCGGGTATTGGTTTCTCAACCACAGGTAAGTCCATCAAAAGCTCACGAAGCCACTCTGCTTCAATAGTGGCTGTGTCTAATGCTGTGAGTTCTGCTTCCATAGTTGACCTCGTAATGATGGTCAGCTTGCAAGACTTCCAGGAAACAGCGCCACCTCCAAGTGTAAACAAATAACCACTTGTGGCCTTAGTCTCATCAAGCATCGGATATCCAATTTGCATCACTATAACCCTCAAGTACCCTTGGATACCCAAGATAGTGAATGCCATAACTCGCAGATGCCTTTCAAATAGCGCAAAACTCTCTCAAGAGCATGCCAATGAACATCTCCAGGTCTAGACACAAAACGGCTGAGTTTACTTACAAGCAAAGGAGATGTCAGGCCTAGTGGCGCTGGCTAAATACATAAGCGAGCCAATGATCTGCGAATATCGCAATTGATCTCTAGCAATTCTTTTATTCTTTCGAATTATCACACTAGGATCATAAGGTGTTGGAGAAGATTTGCAGTCGCTATACCCGAAGCGACTCAGGATCTTTTCCACATAGTGGGACTGAAGCAATGTAATCCCACCATCGTCATCCTTCAGCAGCTTGATGTTTAAGATCACATCAGCTACTCCCAAGTCCTTCATCTCAAAACAACGAGATAGGAACTCCTTGACCTCCTTAATCACAATAAGGCTGGTCCCGAATATCAATATGTCATCGACATAGAGACAAAGAATAACTCCTCGCCCCCACCATGGCGATAGTATGCACACTTGTCGCCTTCGCATTACAACAAAGCCTTCGGCGGTTAAAGTTCGTTCAAACTTCTCATGCCACTGCTTAGGCGCTTGCTTAAGCCCATACAAAGACTTCAACTACTTACACACCTTTCCTTCTTGACCATCTACTACAAATCCATCGGGCTGCTCCATATAAATTTCCTCTTCAAGCTCTCCATTTAGGAAAGCAGTCTTAACATCCATTTGATGAACGAGAAGACCATGTGAGGCAGCCAATGAAAGTAGTACTCGAATAGTGGTCGGCCGAGCTACGTGTGAGTATGTATCAAAGAAGTCTTCGCCTTCTTTCTGACTATAACCCTTGGCCACAAGTCGTGCCTTGTACTTTTCAATAGTACCATCGGGCCTAAGCTTTTTCTTGAACACCCACTTGCATCCTACAGGTTTGCACCCATAAGGACGATCAGCAACCTCCCAAGTTCCATTAGCTAAGATGGAATCCATCTCGCTACTGGACAGCCTTCCTTCCAAGAGAGTCAGCATCCTGAGACACATAGGCTTCTGAAATAGAAGTGGGAGTATCATCCACGAGGTACACAATGAAATCATGTCCAAAAGACTTTGCAGTCCTCTGTCTCTTGCTCCTTCTAGGAGCTTCATTGTCATCCTCCACAGGATTATCAAAGTGTTCTATAGCCATGGTAGGTTCGGGAAATAATTCCGAGTAGATGAACTCGGACATCTCCCGAATTGATGAGCTAGACGTTTCTTTCATAGGAAAGATGTCCTCAAAGAAAGTCGCATCATTCGACTCCATAATTGTACCAACATGCATGTCGGATACCTCAGATTTTACTATCAAAAATCTGTAGCCAATGCTATGAAATGCATATCCCGTAAGAACACAATCCACGGTTTTTGGTCCAAGCTTGCGCTTCTTGGGTATTGGCACATTTACTTTCGCCATACAGCCCCAAGTTCGTAGGTAAGAGAGTTTCAACCTTTTCCTTTCCCATTCCTCAAACGGGGTAATGGTTTTGTTCTTTGTGGGGACACGGTTTAGGACATGACATGCAGTCAATATCGCCTCCCCCACCATGCCTTGGATAGACCCGATGTATCTAACATGGCGTTAACCAAATCGGCTAGAGTACGGTTCTTTCTTTCGGCCACCCCATTTGACTCGAGGTGAGTAGGGAGGCGTCCTCTCATGGATAATACCATGTTCCGCACAAAAAGAATCAAACTCGTTGGAAAAATACTCTCCACCACGATCAGACCTTAGCCGCTTGATCTTTCGATCAAGTTGGTTTTCTGCTTCAGCTTTAAAGATTTTGAAGTAATTTAGAGCTTCATCTTTAGATTTCAGGAGGTACACATAACAATATCGAGTAGAGTCATCAATTAAAGTCATGAAGTATCTTTTTCCTCCTTTTGTCAATTCACCATTCATTTCACAAAGATCTGAATGTATAAGCTCCAAGTGGTGCCAAGTCTCTTGCCTCCGCAGCCTTGTGAGACTTACGTGGTTGCTTAGCTTGCACACATACTTGGCACTTGGATTTCTTGACAATAGCAAACTTCGAATTATATTCATATTCGCTAGCCGCGTCATGCACCCAAAATTAATATGACAAAGTCGTGAATGCCAAATATCGGACTCACTATCATTGCAAACATGATTAATAATTTGAGTACATAAGTCCGACAGAGATAAGCGGAACAAGCCTCCGCACACATAACCCTTTCCAACAAATTGTCCACACTTGGAAATTACAACTTTATTGGACTCAAAAACCAACTTAAAACCATCTCGACATAAAAGCGATCCGCTAACGAGATTTCTTATTAATTGATGGAACGTGCTGCACATTCTTCAGCTGGATGGTATTTCCTGAAGTAAACTTCAGATCCACCGTACCAACACCACGAACAGAAGCACGTGAGCCGTTTCCCATCAGCACGGAGCAAGTCCTTCCGACCTGATAAGAAGAAAACATAGAGACATCAGAACATACATGTGTATTGGCTCCGGTGTCTATCCACCAATCAGGAGAATTACATACTGAAAGGACAGTAGGAGAAGTACCGTACCCAACGTCCTTCATCTCAGTATCAACACCAATAACGACATTTGCAGACTTGCCGCTGTTCTCACGCCGATCATGGCGTTCTGGGCAATCAGGAGCCCAATGTCCAAGAGCGCCACAAACATGGCAGTTCCCTTTCTTCTTATAAGGAGTCTTCCTTTTGAAGTTGGTTGAGTTGGAGGCTTTGTTCTTCACGTCAAACTTGCCTTTTCCATTGTTCTTATTCTTAGACTTGTGAGATTGGAAGTTCTTCTTCTGTACCACATTGGCACTAGAACCTCCCTGAAAACTACGAGCGCGTGTGTCCTTTGCTCTCGCCTTCTCTTCCACATGAAGCGAGCCAATGAGATCCGAAACGGAAAACTCTTGTCTCTTATGTTTCGTAGAAGTAGCAAAGTTCCTCCACGAGGGAGGAAGCTTGGAAATAATGCCGCCGGACACAAATTTGTCCGGTAAGGTACACTTAAACTACTCGAGTTCTTTGGCAAGGGATCGAATCTCATGAGCCCGCTCAACCACGGAGCGCTCATCGGCTCATCCTCGTAGTCATAGTATTGCTCCATGACATACAATTCAGTGCCGCATCCGAGACCCCAAATTTGGCCTCGAGCGCATCCCACGCATCTTTACCATGGTCGAAAGCCATGTACGGGTCAACAATGTTGTCCCCAAGAATGCTGAATAAGGCCGCCTTAAACATGGCGTCGACCTTCTCAAACTTTTCCTGCTCCTCTCAGTAAAGAGGCCCCTCGTGTCTAGCATCTGTGGCGCTAAAACAGCCTAGGTTTGTAAACCATAGGACTGCCTTTGTGCGCCACCTCTTGTAATGCATACCATCAAAGAGGGGAGGTCGAGTAGCGGCAGCAACGCTGGTTGAATTGATTTGCCTAGAATCAGGTTTTTGGATTGTTGAATATATAAGCAAATATTCATATGAAATAATCCGTACAAGTAATTGATAAATCATGACTATGAAAATAACAAATAAACTAATCATGTAGACTAGTAAGATAGATGAACAGATCACATCTAAACAAGATAAATCGATCGCATCTACCACAGTAAACTAGAAGAAGGAACTCTAACAGTAAACTGAAAGAGAAACGACAAGATCACATACTTCGCAGCAGCGTCGTTGTCGCCCATGTTGAGGTTGTCGAAGAAGTTGCTGAGGTCCGGGAAGAAGTTGTTTCAAAGGTGGACAAACTCTGGCACAACATCCTGCTGAGTCTGAAGAAACCATGGCCTGTGCATTAATCTTCGGCACGCTCATCTGCATGCCGTCAATCCTCGACAAGTCCTCAGCGGTGGGGATCCCAATCAGAAAAGCGTTATCACCATGAGGCTGCGCCTCCCACTCAAGTGGGATTCCTGACACATGTGCCATGAGATTTCCGACATCTCCATACGCACAGCCCCCTCCCCCGACACTGAATCCAAAGCCAGAGGTGTCTACCGATAAATAACCGGCTGACAAACTGAGTCGAATGTACTCTTAGTAGCATGAGTGTTGACCGCCAAGACTTCAACACCCGCTTCGCTTCACCACATGTGCAATCATCAAGTAGCGCAGACGATAATCTGCCTTTCAAGTAAGATAGATTAGGGCAATACGTAACCGAACGGCTTTTTTATA
>NC_061513.1:309366950-309387608 GCF_022539505.1 Lolium rigidum
AAGTACATAAGATGTGACCGAATAAAAATATAGTTTCAAGAGAAGGAACCTGATAATTTCCTCTCGGTTGACATATAGTTTGTCTCCCAAATCTAATTCACGTGATCTCTGATCACATAGAGTGGGTTACCACTGTGGACAACTTATACGGTGGGTCTTATACCCATCTCCTTCGATGCATATCTATCACATTGCGTGATAGACCCTTTGTGAAGGGGTCTCGCCAAATTTCTAGTCGTATGGATATAGTCCAACGCAATAACTCCGGAGTTCCTCATTTTTATGACATATTTTAATCTCCTCTTCACATGCCTTGATGACTTCATATTATCCTTAGAACTGTTAACATTGAGGATCACAGTTTGATTATCATAGTTCATTGGGATAGCGGGTATTGGTTTCTCAACCATAGGTAAGTGCATCAAGAGTTCACAAAGCCACTCTGCTTCAAAAGTGGATGTGTCTAATGTTGTGACTTCTGCTTCCATTGTTGACCTCGTTAAGATATGGTCTGCTTGCAAGACTTTCAAGAAACAACGCCACCACCAAGTGTAAACACATATCCAGTAGTGGTATTAATCTCATGAGCACCAGAAATCCAGTTTGAGTCACTATAACCCACTAGTACCCTCAGATACCCGGTATAGTGAATGTCATAACTCGTAGTGCCTTTGAGATAGTGCAAACCCTTTCAAGAGCATGTCAGTGATCATCGCCAGGATTTGAGCCAAATCAGCTAAGTTTGCTCACAACAAAGGCGATGTCAGGCATCATAGCGCTAGCCAAATACATAAGCGAGCCAATAATCCGAGAATATCTCGCGTTGATCTCTAGCAGCCGTTTTATTCTTTCGAAGCAGCACACTAGCTGACCATAAGGAGTTGGAGAAGACTTGAAGTCTCTATACCCAAAACGACTCAAGATCTTCTCCACATAGTGAGATTTTAGCAGGGTAATCCCACCATTGTCAGCCCTCAGCAGCTTGATGTTCAAGATTACATCAGCTACCCCAAGATCCTTCATCTCAAAACAACGAAATAAGAAATCCTTGGTCTTCTTGATAATATTTAGGTTGGTTCCACAAATTAGTATGTCATCGAAGAACAAGCAAAGAATGACTCCTTCAACCCAGCATGGCGATAGTACACACAGTTATTAGCTTCATTTACAACAAATCCTTCAGCAGTTAAAGTTCTTTCGAACTTCTCGTGCCACTGCTTAGGTGCTTTCTTTAGACCATATACATACTTCAACAATTTTCACACCTTTCTTTCTTGACCATTTTCTACAAATCCATCTAGCTGGTCCATGTAAATTTCCTCATCCAATTCTCCATTTAGGAAAGACGTCTTAACATCCATTTGATGAACGAGAAGACCGTATGAGGGAACCAGTGATAGTAGTACTCTAATGGTAGTCAATCTAGCTACAGGTGAGTAGGTATCAAAGAAGTCTTCACCTTTCTTTTGGGTATAACCCTTGGCCACAAGTCGTGCCTTGTATTTTTCAATTGTACCATCAGGTCTAAGCTTCTTTTTAAACACCCATTTACATCCTACAGGTTTGCACCCATAAGGACGATCAGTGATCTCCCGAGTTCCACTAGCCAAAATGGAATCCATCTCACTTCGGACAACTTCCTTCTAGTAGTCAGCATCTAGAGATGCATAGGCTTTCTGAAATAGAAGTGGGAGTATCATCCACGAGATACACAATGAAATCATCACCAAAAGACTTCACAATCATCTGTCTCTTACTCCTTTTAGGAGCTTCATTGTTATCCTCCTCAGGATTCTCAAGGTGTTCTATCAGAATGGTGGATTCAGGAATTGTAGCTAATTCTCGACTAGATGTACTAGGCATCCCCGATTCGATGAGCTTAGCATACCCTTCATGGGAAATATATCCTCAAAGAAAGTCGCATCATTCGACTCAGATTTTACTATCAAAAATCTATAGCCAATGCTATGAAAAGCATACCCAGAAAAACACAATCCACATATTTTGGTCCAAGCTTGCGCTTCTTGGGAATTGGCACATTGACTAAAGCCAAACATCCCAGAGTTCTTAGGATAAGAGATTTTCAAACTTTTCTTCTCCCTGTTCCTCTAATGGAGTTATTTCTTTATTCTTTGTGGGAACTTGGTTTAGGACATGACATGCAGTCAATATCGCCTCCCCCCACCATGCCTTGGAGAGATCCTATGTGTCTAACATGGCGTTAACTAAATTAGTTAGAGTACGGTTCTTTCATTCAGCCACCCCATTTGACCGAGGTGAGTAGGGAGGCGTCCTCTCATGGATTATACCGCCATGTTCGCACAAAAATGAATCAAAATCATTGGAAAAATACTCTCCACCACAATCATACCTAAGCCGCTTGATCTTTCGATCAAGTTGGTTTTCTATTTCAGCTTTATAGATTTTGAAGAAATTTAACGCCTTATCTTTTGATTTCAGAAGATACATGATGGCGTGTATTTCACACGTTCGTTGGGCAACCCCAAGAGGAAGGTATGATGCGCACAGCAGCAAGTTTTCCCTCAGAAAGAAACCAAGGTTTATCGAACCAGGAGGAGCCAAGAAGCACGTTGAAGGTTGATGGCGGCGAGATGTAGTGCGGCGCAACACTAGAGATTCCGGCGCCAACATGGAACCTGCACAACACAACCAAAGTACTTTGCCCCAACGAAACAGTGAGGTTGTCAATCTCACCGGCTTGCTGTAACAAAGGATTAACCGTATTGTGTGGAAGATGATTGTTTGCAGAGAAAATAGTAAAAACAAGTATTGCGAGCAGATTTGTATTTCAGTATTAAAGAATGGACCGGGGTCCACGAGTTCACTAGAGGTGTCTCTCCCATAAGATAAAAGCATGTTGGGTGAACAAATTACGATCGGGCAATTGACAAATAGAGAGGGCATAACAATGCACATACATGACATGATAAGTATAGTGAGATTTAATTGGGCATTACGACAAAGTACATAGACCGCCATCCAACTGCATCTATGCCTAAAAAGTCCACCTTCGAGGTTATCATCCGAACCCCCTCCAGGTATTAAGTTGCTAACAACGAGACAATTGCATTAAGTATGGTGCGTAATGTAATCAACAACTACATCCTCGGACATAGCGCCAATGTTTTATCCCTAGTGGCAACAAGACAACACAACCTTAGGGGTTTCGTCACTCCCCAGGTGTCAATGCAGGCATGAACCCACTATCGAGCATAAATACTCCCTCTTGGAGTTAAAAGTAAAAACTTGGCCAGAGCCTCTACTAGAAACGGAGAGCATGCAAGATCATAAACAACACATGTGTAATAACTTGATAATTAACATGACATGGTATTCTCTATCCATCGGATCCCGACAAACACAACATATAGAATTACGGATAGATGATCTTGATCATGTTAGGCAGCTCACAAGATCCAACAATGAAGCACAATGAGGAGAAGACAACCATCTAGCTACTGCTATGGACCCATAGTCCGAGGGTGAACTACTCACTCATCACTCCGGAGGCGACCATGGCGGTGTAGAGACCTCCGGGAGATGAATCCCCTCTCCGGCGGGGTGCCGGAGGAGATCTCCGGAATCCCCCGAGATGGGATCGGCGGCGACGGCGTCTCGGTGAGGTTTTCCGCATCGTGGTTTTTCGCATCGGGGGTTTCGCGACGGAGGCTTTAAGTAGGCGGAAGGGCAGGTCAAGGGCGTCCACGAGGGGCCCACGCTATAGGTCGGCGCGGCCGGGGCTTGGGCCGCGCCGCCCTATAGCCTGGCCACCTCGTGGCCCCACTTCGTATGTTCTTCGGTCTTCTCGGAAGCTCCGTGGAAAAATAGGGCCCCGGGTCTTCGTTTCGTCCAATTCCGAGAATATTTCGTTACTAGGATTTCTGAAACCAAAAACAGCGAGAAAACGAGAAGCGGCACTTCGGCATCTTGTTAATAGGTTAGTTCCGGAAAATGCACTAATATGACATAAAGTGTGCATAAAACATGTAGGTATCATCAATAATATGGCATAGAACATAAGAAATTATCGATACGTCGGAGACGTATCAAGCATCCCCAAGCTTAGTTACTGCTCGTCCCGAGCGAGTAAAACGATAACAAAGATAATTTCTGAAGTGATATGCCATCATAACCTTGATCATACTATTTGTAAACATATGTAGTGGATGCAGCGATCAAAACAATGGTAATGACATGAGTAAACAGGTGAATCATATAGCAAAGACTTTTCATGAATAGTACTTCAAGACAAGTATTAATAAGTCTTGCATAAGAGTTAACTCATAAAGCAATAAATCAAAGTAAGGTATTGAAGCAACACAAAGGAAGATTAAGTTTCAGCGGTTGCTTTCAACTTGTAACATGTATATCTCATGGATAATTGTCAACATAGAGTAATATAACAAGTACAATATGCAAGTATGTAGGAATCAATGCACGGTTCACACAAGTGTTTGCTTCTTGAGGTGGAGAGAAATAGGTGAACTGACTCAACATAAAAGTAAAGAGAATGGTCCTTCAAAGAGGAAAGCATCGATTGCTATATTTGTGCTAGAGCTTTTATTTTGAAAACATGAAACAATTTTGTCAACGGTAGTAATAAAGCATATGAGTTATGAAAGTTATATCTTACAAGTTGCAAGTCTCATGCATAGTATACTAATAGTGCCCGCACCTTGTCCTAATTAACTTGGACTACCGGATCTTTGCAATGCACATGTTTTGACCAAGTGTCACAATGGGGTACCTCCATGCCGCCTGTACAAAGGTCTAAGGAGAAAGCTCGCATTTTGGATTTCTCGCTTTTGATTATTCTCAACTTAGACATCCATACCGGGACAACATGGACAACGAGATAATGGACTCCTCTTTAATGCATAAGCATGTGGCAACAATTATTATTCTCATATGAGATTGAGGATATATGTCCAAGCTGAAACTTCCACCATGAATCATGGCTTTAGTTAGCGGCCCAAAGTTCTTCTCTAACAATATGCATGCTCCAACCATGAAGGTGGTAGGTCTCTCTTGCTTCGGACAAGACGGACATGCATAGCAACTCACATGATATCCAACAAAGAATAGTTGATGGCGTCCCCAGAAACATGGTTATCGCTCAACAAGCAACTTAATAAGAGATAAAGTGCATAAGTACATATTCAATACCACAATAGTTTTTAAGCTATTTGTCCCATGAGCTATATATTGAAAAGGTGAATGATGGAGTTTTAAAGGTAGCACTCAAGCAATTTACTTTGGAATGGCGGATAAATACCATGTAGTAGGTAGGTATGGTGGACACAAATGGCATAGTGGTTGGCTCAAGGATTTTGGATGCATGAGAAGTATTCCCTCTCGATACAAGGTTTAGGCTAGCAAGGTTATTTGAAACAAACACAAGGATGAATGGTACAGCAAAACTCACATAAAAGACATATGGTAAACATTATAAGACTCCATACCGTCTTCCTTGTTGTTCAAAACTCAATACTAGATGTTATCTAGACTCTAGAGAAACCAAATATGCAAACCAAATTAGCAAGCTCTAAGTATTTCTTCATTAATGGGTGCAAAGTATATGATGCAAGAGCTTAAACATGAGCACAACAATTGCCAAGTATCAAATTATCCAAGACATTTTAGAGTTACTACATGTATCATTTTCCCATTCCAACCATATAACAATTTAACGAAGAAGAACTTCGCCATGAATACTATGAGTAGAGCCTAAGGACATATTTGTCCATAAGAAACAGCGGAGCGTGTCTCTCTCCCATAAAGTGAATGCTAGGATCCATTTTATTCAAACAAAACAAAAAACAAAAACAAACCGACGCTCCAAGCAAAGTACATAAGATGTGGCCGAATAAAAATATAGTTTCAGGGGAGGAACCTGATAATGTTGTCGATGAAGAAGGGGATGCCTTGGGCATCCCCAAGCTTAGACGCTTGAGTCTTCTTAGTATATGCGAGGGTGAACCACCGGGCATCCCCAAGCTTAGAGCTTTCACTCTCCTTGATCATATTGCATCATACTCCTCTCTTGATCCTTGAAAACTTCCTCCACACCAAACTCGAAACAAACTCATTAGAGGGTTAGTGCATAATAAAAAATTCACATGTTCAGAGGTGACACAATCATTCTTAACACTTCTGGACATTGCATAAAGCTACTGGACATTAGTGGATCAAAGAAATTCATCCAACATAGCAAAAGAGGCAATGCGAAATAAAAGACAGAATCTGTCAAAACAGAACAGTCCGTAAAGATGGATTTTATTAGGCCACCAGACTTGCTCAAACGAAAGTGCTCAAATTGAATGAAAGTTGCGTACATATCTGAGGATCATGCTCGTAAATTGGCGTAATTTTCTGAGCTACCTACAGGGAGATAGACCCAGATTCGTGACAGCAAATAAATCTGGAACTGCGCAGTAATCCAAATCTAGTACTTACTTTTCTATCAAAGACTTTACTTGGCACAACAAAACGTAAAACTAAGATAAGGAGAGGTTGCTACAGTAGTAAACAACTTCCAAGACACAAATATAAAACAAAAATACTGGAGTAAAAACATGGGTTGTCTCCCATAAGCGCTTTTCTTTAACGCCTTTCAGCTAGGCGCAGAAAGTGTATCTCAAGTAACATCAAGAGATGGAGCATTGATATCATAAGCTCCCCCATTTGTAGTGGTACTAGGGGCTTTGTCAATTTTAGGCCTATAATAATATTTCTTTGGTTTAGGCACTTTAGAGACATACATAAACTTTTGCTCCTTTCCCACATAAGCTTTCTCTCTAAACTCGTAAAGATGAAAAGGTTGAACCCAAGGTTCCCATAGCTTTTTCAAGTTCGCCAATCCTATTAATTTGATTATCATGGTCAACACAAGTTCCTAGGACACTAATTCTTTCATCAATTCCTCCTAAAGATTTATCAAGTTCATCAGTTTTATCAAGTAATATCTCCAACTTAGTTTCAACACTCGGAAAATTTTTCTCTATTGTTTCCAATTTTTTCATAACATCCTCAAGGGAGGTTTCAATTTTAGTTTCATTAACATGTGGTGTTCCAAATAAACTCTCAATAATGCAGCTAGCTTCTAAAGCGGGAGCACCTAGGAAGTTACCTCCCGCGAGACAATCAAGAACATATCTATTCCAGCTAGAGATACCAACATAAAAATTCCTGAGTAGAATAGTAGTGGAGTGTTTCTTAGTGCACCTATTATGGGCATCACTAATTCTATACCAAGCATCTTTTAAACATTCTCCCCCTTGTTGCTTAAATGAACGAACTTCAACTTCGGGATTACTCATTTTAGCGGTAGTAAATAAAGCAAACTAGATAAAGTAAATGCAAGTAAACTAATTTTTTTTTTTTTGCGTTTTTGATATAGCAAACAAGACAGTAAATAAAGTAAAGCTAGCAACTAATTTTTTTGTATTTTGATATAATGCAGCAAACAAAGTAGTAAATAAAATAAAGCAAGACAAAAACAAAGTAAAGAGATTGAGAAGTGGAGACTCCCTTGCAGCGTGTCTTGATCTCCCCGGCAACGGCGCCGTAAAAGAGCTTGATGGCGTGTATTTCACACGTTCGTTGGGAAACCCCAAGAGGAAGGTATGATGCGCACAGCAGCAAGTTTTCCCTGAGAAAGAAACCAAGGTTTATCGAACCAGGAGGAGCCAAGAAGCACGTTGAAGGTTGATGGCAGCGGGATGTAGTGCGGCGCAACACCAGAGATTCCGGCGCCAACGTGGAACCTGCACAACACAACCAAAGTACTTTGCCCCAACGAAACAAGTGAGGTTGTCAATCTCACCGGCTTGCTGTAACAAAGGATTAACCGTATTGTGTGGAAGATGATTGTTTGCAGAGAAAATAGTAAAAACAAGTATTGCAGCAGATTTGTATTTCAAGTATTAAAGAATGGACCGGGGTCCACAGTTCACTAGAGGTGTCTCTCCCATAAGATAAAAGCATGTTGGGTGAACAAATTACAGTCGGGCAATTGACAAATAGAGAGGGCATAACAATGCACATACATGACATGATAAGTATAGTGAGATTTAATTGGGCATTACGACAAAGTACATAGACAGACCATCCAACTGCATCTATGCCTAAAAAGTCCACCTTCGAGGTTATCATCCGAACCCCCTCCAGTATTAAGTTGCTAACAACGAGACAATTGCATTAAGTATGGTGCGTAATGTAATCAACAACTACATCCTCGGACATAGCGCCAATGTTTTATCCCTAGTGGCAACGAGCACAACACAACCTTAGGGGTTTCGTCACTCCCCAGTGTCAATGCGGGCATGAACCCACTATCGAGCATAAATACTCCCTCTTGGAGTTAAAAGTAAAAACTTGGCCGAGCCTCTACTAGAAACGGAGAGCATGCAAGATCATAAACAACACATGTGTAATAACTTGATAATTAACATGACATGGTATTCTCTATCCATCGGATCCCGACAAACACAACATATAGAATTACGGATAGATGATCTTGATCATGTTAGGCAGCTCACAAGATCCAACAATGAAGCACAATGAGGAGAAGACAACCATCTAGCTACCGCTATGGACCCATAGTCCAGGGGTGAACTACTCACTCATCACTCCGGAGGCGACCATGGCGGTGTAGAGTCCTCCGGGAGATGAATCCTCTCTCCGGCAGGGTGCCGGAGGAGATCTCCGGAATCCCCCGAGATGGGATCGGCGGCGACGGCGTCTCGGTAAGGTTTTCCGTATCGTGGTTTTTCGCATCGGGGTTTCGCGACGGAGGCTTTAGGTAGGCGGAAGGGCAGGTCAAGGGCGTCACGAGGGGCCCACGCTATAGGTCGGCGCGGCCGGGGCTTGGGCCGCGCCGCCCTATAGCCTGGCCACCTCGTGGCCCCACTTCGTATGTTCTTCGGTCTTCCGGAAGCTCCGTGGAAAAATAGGGCCCCGGGTCTTCGTTTCGTCCAATTCCGAGAATATTTCGTTACTAGGATTTCTGAAACCAAAAACAGCAGAAAACGAGAACCGGCACTTCGGCATCTTGTTAATAGGTTAGTTCCAGAAAATGCACTAATATGACATAAAGTGTGCATAAAACATGTAGGTATCATCAATAATATGGCATAGAACATAAGAAATTATCGATACGTCGGAGACGTATCAATACACATAACAATATCTAGTTCAGTCATCAATCAACGTCATGAAGTATTTCTTTCCACCATTTATCAACACACCATTCATCTCACAAAGATCTGAATATATGAGTTCTGGAGGTTCCAAATTTCTTACCTCCTCAATCGTATGTGACTTGCGAGGTTGCTTAGCTTGAACACACAATTGACGCTTAGAACCCTTGACAGTAGTGAAACTCGGGATTAAATTCATTTTACCTAGCCGCGTCATACAACCAAAATTAACATGACAAAGATATGAATGCCAAACATTTGTCTCAATATTGGTGCAAATATGATTAACAACTTTATTACAAACGTCTGACAGGGATAAGCGGAACAAGCCCCCGCACTCATAGCCTTTACCAACAAAGGTTCCAAATTTTGACACAACAAATTTATTGCATTCAAACACAATCTTATAGCCATCACGACACATAAGCGATCCGCTAACAAGATTTTTATTGATAGAAAGGACATGATGCACTTTCTTCAGGTACACGATCTTTCTCGAAGTGAACTTCAGATCGACCGTACCAACACGACGAATAGTAGCATGCGAGCCGTTGCCCATCATCACAGAGGAAGTCCATGTGACCTGATAAGAAGAAAACATGGAGATATCAGCACAAACATGTACATTGGCACATGTGTCAATCCACCATTCAGGAGAATGACATACTGAAAGGATAGTAGGAAATATACCATACCCATCATCCTTCATCTCAGTATCTCCAATGACAATATTGGCGGTCTTGCCGCCCTTTCCTTGCCGACGCTTGTTAAAGCGGTTTGGGAAATTGGGAGCCCAATGATCAGGGTCACCACAGACGTGGCATACTCCTTTCTTCTTATCAGTATTTTTCTTGAAATTGGTAGACTGTGAGGCCTTGTTCTTCCCATCAAATTTTCCTTTCTCATCATACTTGTTCTCGTTCTTGGACTTGTAGGATTGGAAGTTCTTCTTCTATACCAAGTTGGCACTAGAACCTCCCTCAACACCTCGAGCACGTATGTATTTTGCTCTCGCCTTTTCTTCAACATCACGAGTACCTATGAGATTCGTGACACAAAACTCTTGCCTCTTGTGTTTCAGAGAAGTAACAAAATTCCTCCATGAAGGAGGAAGTTTGGCAATGATGCCTCCGGCAATAAACTTATCCGGTTACACACACCTGAACTGCCCAAGTTCCTTAGCAATGGACTATATATCATGAGCCTGCTCAACAATGGAGTGCTCATCGGTCATCTTATAGTCATAGTATTGCTCCATGACATATAATTCATTGTCCGCATCCGAGACCCCAAACTTGGCCTCAAGCGCATCCCACATGTCCTTGCCTGTAGTGATGGACAAATATGAGTCAACAATATTCTCACCAAGAACACCGATAATAGCACCTCTCAAAAGAGTGTCAGCTTCATCGAAAGTTTTCTCCTCGAGGGGAGTAAGCTCTCCTTCAGACTTTCCTATAGTTGCATCAAAGCATCTGATGGTTGTGAGCCAGAGAATTGTTTTGGCATGCCATCTCTTAAAATTGACACCCTCAAACGTAGGTGGCCTCAGAGACCAGCAAAACCAACAGGGGAAAATTTCCTAAGGTTTTTGGATTGTTGGATAAATTAGCAATTTTCCGCATGATATAAGTAAATTAGAAAATAAATAAAACATGACTATAAAAGGGATAACCAAACTAGTCATGGCATCTAACAAGAGAATGGTAAAAACAATTCTAGACAAGATAATAAAGATAGAAGTTGCATCATGATCTCGACTAGGAGAATGAGGAGAACATACGGGACAGCGGAAGAAGACACTTTCGCGTTTTCGGTGTTGTCGCCCATGTCGTCGTAGAGGCTGCTGATGTCGGGGAAGAAGTCGTCGTTGAGGAAGAACTCGTATGCGTCCATGATGTGGTCAGTAGTCGCACAGAAGTGCTCCCCAAAACCCTTGTCACCGCTTTCCCGTACAGGTCGATATCAAGCGTCGGGGCTTCGGAGGCCTACTGTCCTGGCTCGCGGTGCACACCACAAGACGGGATGGGGAAGACCTTGATTGGAAAAAAGTTTTGGAACTTGGAGGCTATAGTGTTTCGTGTGTGTTTCTAGAGTGGAGCGACCTCTCTTTATATACACACGAGGAGGGGACAAACATGATGCGGTGGGAGATGAAACGAAGGGACGGAAGACGAACCGAACAGACAATAATATTCATTGTCCACTAAGCAAAAATGTTTCAGATTTGTGTGCACAACCGTTCATTCAAATTCCATTCATGCATGACAAAAAATAAGAGAAGCTCTCGGCTCGAGGCATTCCTGCAAACCGCGTGCGTCGTGACGAGGCGAGCGAGCAAAGGCGGAGGAGGAGGAGCGGGTGTGTGGGAGTCCTCTTCTCATGCTTGTACACCAAGTGGTGCAGCCCCTTATAAGGAGGTCCAACTCTCTCCAAACTAGCAAGGTGAGACTAAACTTTTGTCCGACCCCTTGCCATGCATGAATGAGCCAATTGGACCTTTGGGGTTTTCAGGAATTGTGTCCTAAATTTTGATGGGTTGGTCCTACATTTTGAAAAATTCCAACATAAGTCTCCCCCTCACACCGCTCTTCTGGCCGCCGCTGGCGGTAATGGCGACGCCTATCCGTCCGTCTCGGTGGTGGGCAGGGGAGGTGCATCTCGGCCGCGGTTCATGGGGGATGGTGGGTGGCGGCGGAGGTTCATGGGCAGCGCGGCTGGGCTTGGCCGGTCCCTGAGCGCCTCCACCGGAGCGGCGACGAGGAGGAGGTGGTGCGCCGCCGAGCGGTGAATAATGTTGGTGTTCCTCGGATTCTTCTCACACCAAGTTAAAGATCTGTCGGATGCTTGTTCCCATCACTCTTGATGGATAGTCTTGTTCCAGAAGGCCCTGCCGACGAAATTCATTGTGTGAATTATGCATGAAGATTGCTGGATTGGGTGGTTTCGGTCGTGTGCACCTGATACGTTGCAAACGTATAATTTTGTATGCTTCATGCTTGTTTTACACCAATTCCTATATGTTTTGTTTACACTTCGCTGCACTTTTATACATTTTCCCGGCACTAACCTATTGACAAGATGCCACAATGCCAGTTCTCTGTTTTCTACTGTTTTGTATTTCAAAAAAGTTGTACAGGAAATATTCTCGGAATTGGAAGAAACAAAAGCCAAATTTCATATTTTACCGTAACTAAGACGCAGTCCAGAGGAGAGACGAAGAGGCGCCACATGGCGGCCACACCAGCGCTTGTGAGCTGCCTATCATTATCAATATCATCTTTATGTAATGCTACATGTTGTGTTTGCTGGGAGTCTTTGAATATTAAATACTATGTTGAGATCGGTTATATACTTGTCATATGTTATTTGTGATCTTTCATGCTCTCCGTTACTAGTAGATGCTTTGGCCAAGTAAATGCTTGTAACTCCAAGAGGGAGTATTTATGCTCGATAGTGGGTTCATGCCTCTAGTTTTCTAGAAGTGACAATAACTTCTAAGATTGTAGATGTGTTGTTGCTACTAGGGAGAAAACAACAATGCTTTATGGCAGGGTAATTCTATTGTTTACTTTACACACATTGCTTAATGCGATAATCTATTGCTTGCAACTTAATATTGAAAGGGATTCAGATGATAACCGGATGGTGGATTATTAGTCATAGGCGCAGTTGGATTACGGTCTATGTATTATGTTGTAATGCCCAAGAAAATCTCATAGTAATCATCTTGTCATGTATGGTCTTTATTCGATCAATTGCCCTTTAATTTGTTCACCCAGCATGTTATTTATCTTTATGGAGAGACACCTCTAATGAACTGTGGACCCCGGTCTTTTCTTTTACACTAATAAAATCATCATGTTCTGTTTACTTACTGCAAGAAATGTTATCTTTAATTCCACTGCAAACAAACATATCTTTCCACACTATACGGTTAATCTTTTGTTTTCAGCAAAACCGGTGAGATTGACAACCTCACTGTAAGTTGGGGCAATGTATTTTGGTTGTTTTGTGTGCGGGTTCCATGTTGTTCCTGACGCCGGTAGTGCGCCCTACCACAAGTCAGCTAGCAACACCTTCAGAAGTCACACAGTTCTCCTACTGGTCGATTAAACCTTGGTTTCTTACTGAGGGAAAACTTGCTACTGTGCTTATCATACCTTCCTCTTGGGGTTCCCCGACGGTGTGCAATCTTGCTCTCATCGGCACCAATGTTTTTTTATTTGACCGTTTGGTTTCAGAGGGATTGCTTCGAAGCTCTGCTGGTTGTTAATATCATGGAGCTCGTTTTTATTTCCATGGTGTTGGCGGAGAAGGTCGTGAAAGCCAAGATCAGTGGAATAGCAATGGTGGTCGGATATTGGTGGTGATGTGGAATTGGCTTAGTGCTTCGTGACTTGAAATAGCGACATGTATGTGGGGGCGACGCACGAGAGAAGTTCGAGTCTTATCTTTCATGGTCAAAATCCAAGGTCTGGCTTTAATTGGTTGTGACTGACAATGTTCTTGTTAAAGGCATTGTTTTGAGAGGAAGGACTTTCTTCAGGGTGAAAACCTAAGATCTATGATTGGGTGATGACAGCACTTGTGCACTGTTTTCTTCTTGGAGGCGTCTCTTATGGAGAAGCTGATCTTTTGTTGTTGTTTTGGTGGTGTCAGTGTTGCTGTTTCAAGAAATAGATCACTGTAGCGGGACTTTTTTTTTGTAATTCTTATATCTTGTTTGGTTGTGTGCATCCTTTATGCCTTTAGGCCATGACGTTGTTGCATAGGCTAGGTGTAATTGGTATCTTCGCGATATTAATATATGCTCTTTATCAAAAAAAAATAGACCAAAAATCACACGACATAAGCTGTGCCTCGGCAGTATGCTTTTGTGTACTCAGTAATGTACGTTAGAGTTTTATTTTTGTTTTTGGAAGCACGTGGTGCACATTCAAGCCGTTGGGGCCGATTGTCCCATAGTACAAGTAGAAATGAGGGCGGCACTTGAGAGCTGAGTGGGGCAATTGAGAGCCGCTCATCGGGTGTGTCCACCTACTTGGCACCTCCTCGTCGTCCGAACACAAACATCCGTTAGTTGGGTGCCGTGTTGTATAGTAATTTAATGGGAGATACCTGATGCGTCGTATATGTCACATGGGAACTAGTGTTTGCTTGATGGGACACTCCTAGCTCAGCATTTCAAACACATCTTGCAACAATTTTAATTTAGTTATGCAACAAATTCTGTTTACTGCAACATGCTAAGGAAGTTGGTTCCAACATGAAGAAACCAATGCATGTGTCAACACGGATATTAATTTGCAGGATCACCAAATATCAAGGTTTGTGGTAGGCGCCCAAAATTGACGCACATGTAGCATCCATGGGTATATATGCAATAAAATTTATGTGCGCTTGCAACATGCCAAACTAGACAATGCAACACATGCATAAATGAAACATCTAGCCTTATACAACTAGGCACTTGTGGGACTGACATTGTCACCTCGGGCTCGTCGCTGATAAACCAGACTCGTGTGCTCCACAATGTTTCCATATATACTTAGAGACCCTAGATGCCTCGTGGCCCCACCTTGTCGGTAACTCATCTTCACCTTGGCACATGTTAGAAAATCTAATCCAACGACTAGCCCCTAGCTTTATGGACACACCAACCCACGTTGACGTCAGACATTAGCTTGTTGTTTTCCTCATTTAGAACATACGATAGTACCATTTGTCATCGTGCAAATCAGCGGCAACGACTAACGAATTTGTTCGTGTGGCGCATGAGGGGAACAACTTATTTACCAGATGAGAGGAACAAGTTATTTACCGTCCTTGATGGTTATTTTGGACATCTCTTTAGGAAACCGCTATTTTCTTGATTTTATTTAGTGACACAAGCAATATTGTCGCTAGCGTGATGCTTGGGAACTCGGATATACGATACACTCATAACTGTGCCAACCTGAGATCACCGACGTTAGGCATGTGCTTTTTTGTCCTCTTTTTGGTACAAATATGGTACTAAGTATTATGTATCATCTACCAAATATGTGATCATGACTAACGACTTTGCTTGCGCGCCGTGCATGTGGGGAACAAGTTGTTTATTGTCTCTCAGGTTCTGTTTGGATATCTCAAGATGAAATTAATATCTTCTTTGACCTTTTTGAGTGAATTAAGGCCATTGTTTAGTGTGATTTTCATTGAACTATGTGAATTTTTTTATTTATTGATTTACCTAATAAATACCAATTGGTTTCAACTAAATGGTGAGGAACAAACGCATGTATTGCAACATCAAACAAACAAGCTTTGTGGTAGACGCCCACGCAAATGCACTGCACATAACAAATATCAATCATTAATTTCTTCCAAATTATTGCTAATTCTTGTTACATTATTAGCAATTGGTTTCAACTAAATTGTGAGGAACAAACGCATGTATTGCAACATCAAACAAACAAGCTTTATGGTAGACGCCCACGAAAATGCACTGCACATAACAGATATCAATCATTAATTTCTTCCAAATTATTGCTAATTCTTGTTACATTATTAGCACAAATAAATCTAGGACATAGCACACGCAACTCGTGCCCTATCATTCAGCGGCGGCCCATGCTCCAAGTCTGGCCCACTTCTTATGGAATCTAAAAACTTAAGATGTTCCCTCCCAAGATTCCCCTATAAACCGTAAATCTTATTACTTGGAGGTTCTAAACTAGTTGTTAAATAACTAGTTTAGTTTGGAAGCTCGAGCTAATAAACTAGCCACCTAAGGGAGAGGGAGATTATTTGTAATCCATCAAAAGAACTAGGCACCAACATAGAATTTTCGATAACCAACCTAAGGTTGGGTGGTTAGAAGGGTGGTTGTACCCCCAGTCCACCAGAGTTTAAACCCCAGGTTTGACATCTGTGCGTCTCATAAAGGCTGAATATTCATTCAGTGGGAGACGACGTTCCCGTCGACAGTGAGGCGCCTGTGGTGACTTCGTCAATTTCAAGATCCAATTCGTCGGCTCAGTCTTCCGGAGATGCTCATAGGGGTAGGGTGTACGTGTGTGTGTTCATAGGTGTGAGTGTATGTGAGCGTCTGCGTTTGTACTGTGTTTCTAAAAAAAACATAGAATTTTCTCATGCCCATTTCATATTTCTTACTGCTAGACAAAAAAAAAATACCAGAAATTCGGGTCAAGTGGATGCCCGAGCTAGCCTCTATCATCCTCTGGCCCTAAGGGTCATACTTCAAAAGGAACACCGAGACGAAGCATGGATGCAACAATAGTTTGTTTAAATACATACAAATTAACATATATATACTTCCAAAATAGTTTTATATACTTCATACTACATGTACATATTATCCGGTATGATAGATACTCTATAGATTACGAGAAACATGTGTGGGTGTAACTACACCCGGGTGTAGTATGAATATGTCCTATATATATATGATAAATACTTCCTACCCCAGGGTGTAGTTACACCCATACGTAATATACTGCCATACGGGAGTATGTAAGATACTTTATCGGTTTAAGTATGTTCGTATACTATATCTAAGATACTCCAAACCAAGTTTTGTGAAAAAAATGCAAGTGAACCCTAGTTTGCACTATATATCCGAAATACATGCATATGTATACGTAAAAAATGAGTCTACGTAAAAAAATGTACATAGTGCCTGCAAAGTAGTATATATACTTCCAAAATAGTTTTATATACTTCATACTACATGTACATATTATCCGGTATGATAGATACTCTATAGATTACGAGAAACATGTGTGGGTGTAACTACACCCGAGTGTAGTATGAATATGTCCTATATATATATATATATATATATATATATATATATATATATACTATGCACTATTCCGCAACCGGTTGCGTAATAATATTCCGAGCACCGATTCGTACTTCTACGGACACGAGCTTGTACCGCCTCGGAACTTTTTGCAGCGTGCATTCGTACTTCTATGTGTTCTTCATGGAATCGATGTTTCGTCCCGAAATCGATCTGTTTGTTGTTTTCTAGTGTCGTAATTATTTTTTCTAGCTAGTATACACCAATCCGCACGCACGCATTACAACTTTTACAAGATTTAACAAGTTTTTGAATTTGAATTGATCCGCCGGCATGTCCGTTGCGTACTTATTCCGCGAATCAAAATTGGCGTCTGGATCGTCGTTTTTAACATGGAATTCGAGTTCCATTCGCACCAGCATGCATATATTAGTGAATCAAATGTTTAATCTGGTTGTAATTTTGCTAGAATCGCTGATTCGGTAGTTGCCCGTGGAGAGCAGTTCCGCCGTTATCGGTTCATCGATTTCTAGTCGTTTTCGCTTTTTTGTTTGTGTTTCGTTAAATTGATTTGTTTCTAGCCGTCAAATTCATACTATAATGCTCATTGAATTACTAAAAGTCGATCTGGAATTCGCGATCGAATCCGTTAGCAGGTTTGCGTTCCGTTTGCCGTCGGAACATGCGGGTGGGTATGAGTTCATCATTTTTTTCGTGAATTATTGTTTTGATAAAGTTATAGTAGTTGTTATATCGTTATTAATTCCAGATATACTCATATATAGTTTGTTTGTTTCGATTTTTTCCCGACTTGTTCGTCAAATCGACCGATCATCTATGTTGCAAACTGAACTTTTCAGTGTAGCGAGGTTGTACTTCTGCTCTATGTAGTTTGTTATTTCTTTGTTTTCCGTTGCGATTTACATGTTTTTCTATATAAGGTGTATCTTTATCCATTGCTTTTTTGTGTGTTTTTATTTTTGTTAGCTGTGCGGATGGATAACTTTTGCTGGTTGTTTGTATAGTGATCTTCTTCGTATCCGCGCCCGTACTTCTCGGGCGGTCTAGCTATACTTCTATCAGATAATGTTTATCTTCTATGCACGTTTTTCTCTATTTCGTTCACGCCTATATAAGTGTTCCTTTCTCATTGAGCGCAGCCATAAACTTGATCGGATCTTTCATCTTTTTCTATCGTCTCCCAATGGCCAAAACCCCCTTCTCCCACGAATACAAACTCCCTTGCCATGGCACAACCGAGATGAATGTGTTGTACACCAACACGGCATCCAGAGTAGAGGCATGGCTTACTTCAATTGAATCTACCCTTGATGCTTCTGAAAGGAAGTTTGTGGGGATAGATGTTGAGTATGACGAGCTTAGAGGATCCAGACGATTAATCCGAAGAAGGCCGTCATCCAACTTTGTGTGGGCACCGAAGTTTTGGTGTACCACGTTTGCCATGTCGATGAAAGGAGAGAGAAGTTGTATAATTTCCTATATGGGTACCGGTACACATTCGCTGGATTCCGCACCGCCGAAGATCGTAATGTTCTTGGTCGTTCTCAATTTTATATCCATAATATCAAGGACATCCAGTATGATTTGGAGAGACCCGGACAACAAGAAGAGGACTCAAGGTCTCGAAAGATGTTGTCGCAGCCATTATAGATCCATTTTACATGAAGATGAAAGATGGATTTGGTACGACGGAGCATAGCATGTGGGCTAATGCGCCTCCTCTCCCACCTGAACATATTTTATATGCTGCGAGGGATGCATATGTGACCTACGAGGTGTATAAGCGTTTGGATGTTTTCGAGAGAGGATTTTTCTCTTTACAAACGTTCCGAGAAGAAACGTGGTAGGGATTGGTGAATACCTTAAAGTAGTTTGATTAGTTTTCCTTACGAATTTATCCGAAATATATAATGTAATCCGGTATTCGAGTTTATCCTTAATAAATTTCATTTTTTTATTTGTGAACAAACATGTACTTTTTTATTTTTCGTTACAGTATATCATGTTTGTTGTCATTTTTCACGCAACTAAATGTTTATTATTCTTATGGAACTCAAGAATTTTCAGCTTGTACTTCTTTTCTTTATACTGCGGTACTTCCCGTCCATGAATAACTGTACTTCCGGGTTGTTCATCTTGATTGTTGTTGAAGATCAAGATTCATATGTTTGTACTTCGTAGTTCGTATCTCTTACTTATGTACTTGTTGTGCCTCTATTCTAGTACTTCCTTGTGAGAGGGTGGGGGTTGGGGGGTTCCCCCCATACATAAGTAGTACTGAATAAAATCAATTATATATTTTGTTACTACAGATCAAGATATATAAGTTGTACTTCGTAGCCCTTACTTCTGTACTACTTATGCCTATACTCTCGTACTTCCCTTTTGTAATTTTGTTATTGGAATTCAAGATTCATAGTTTGTACTTTTCTTTTTGTTGTGAGCTTGTACTTTCTATTAGTTTTTATTCAGTACTTGCTGTTTCTTCACTTTATCCTACATGGGATATTCTATTTGATGTATTTCTTTTTATAATTTAATATTATGAGTTTTTGTACTTTTTTTTGAAGCCTGTACTTCTATTTGCTGCAGAGTCATCTATGATATATTTTTTATTAATTGTATTCTTGTAAATTAAAGTTGTACTTACTTGTACGCTGCCGTTTGTTTTTTGTTTTTGAGGCTGTACTTATTTGTTTGACATGCCAGGTAACGGCCCAGTCGGGCTTTTCTGGGCCCGATTTGTTATGAATTGGTATTTTTTCGGCCCATTTAATTGTGGCCCGGTGGCGTCCGTATGCGTCTCTTGCATCATAACTGCAAGTTGTGCAGCCGTTCCGCACCGGCCCGCACGGCGTAACTCCACCTTCCCCACTCTCTCTTCGCTTTCCTCGTCTCTCGCCGGCGAGAGGAACGGCTGCGCGGTTGCGGCGACGGAGCCGCTGCTTTCTTCCGGTACGAGCAACTTCTCCGCGCCCCTCCCTATCTCGCGCGGTACTTCTATTCCGTCTATCCTTCTCCGGCCGCTCAAATTTTCTCCCGCGA
The DNA here is from genome assembly GCF_022539505.1 of Lolium rigidum. Classification (NCBI taxonomy): domain Eukaryota; kingdom Viridiplantae; phylum Streptophyta; class Magnoliopsida; order Poales; family Poaceae; genus Lolium; species Lolium rigidum. The sequence continues at coordinate 309,387,048 of NC_061513.1, forward strand.
ATGCTCTCGTGAGGTTGGGTTCCGGATTAGGGGTTACTGTTCATAGCTTAGGGTTTCCTGCTTTTTTTAGATCTTGTTTGTTCTTTCCTTTTGTATCGCGCAGCGTGTCTTCTTGTTTGTCTGCTGCATTCTCCTCGGACTAATTCGTTTTGATTTTTGCTTTTTGATGTGTGGTTGGTTGCAGGGTTCGTGTTCATGTGCTTCTGATCTCCGCGTTGACTGGGAGAGGTCGATTTTATTTTTTTTAGTCATGGATCCTGCCCCGAAATCCCCACTGCCTCAGGAAACCCAAGGTAATTTTATGTTTCGTTTTGTTTTTGTGGTACTTAATTGCGGCGAAATTGTGCTTCCCTTTAGATCTCGAATTAGTTTATACAATGTTAATTCTTGCGTTGCTTGTGCAGTCATTCTCCATATAAATATACTTATCTGGTATTCATATATGTACTTACTTGTTGGTACAAGTTGTACTTCCCTTGTTTAGTTTCATATACTCGCAGCTTATTTTTTTACTCATGGATGTGTGTTATCTCGACAACGAAATTATTCTAATTGGTTTTG